>NW_025943604.1:0-257813 GCF_000764305.2 Hyalella azteca | reverse complement strand
AGACGAACTGCCCCCCTTACGCCGCTTCTGCCGACGCACCGGCATCGTTTAGATAAATAAGGAGCTTCTAGCCTCAAGCTTTTGCTCCACACACCTATCAATAATTACAATATCAAATATTCAACTATATTTATGTGATTTTCACAGTCGGGCACAGAGCACAGTAACTTACGTACGTCTCGGGCCGAAGTTTAAACCGGAATCCATCCACGTGTTCGTGGGACATGGACAAACATGATCCAAATTCCAAGCAGTCGAAACAAAATTTTAATCTAATTTTCGTTTTATTCTTATTTTACGTATATAAATCTTGACGGAAATGACTTCCAGTAGAATTTTACTAATGATAAAGAACTATTTGGATTAAATGTTGTAGTCTATCTAGTATAGTACAGTATAATAGTAGTGCAATTCTTTCAGTTTTCACGTATAAGACCGGAGATTTAAAAATTGGCCTTTGACCAGCTCATTCCAAAACTGACCGTTAAATAAATAGCAACTGTACTTTACCTAGCAATGAACGTAGGGTAATGGTAACTTCAATTCTGAACATATATTTCTGTATAGCTTAGCCTAGCCTGGCTATTCTTGAACGCGCTCGCGGCTCGTAGTCGAAACGTCACCGAACCCAGCAGGCCAGCAGGGAGTCAACGGTAGAACCTGTCGGTGAATCGAAGTGAGAAGTGTTGTCGCAATGACGAGTTGCACCGCGGTATTTTCAGTTTAAAACCATGGCACGGATAATTGCAGAAACAAGCGAGTAAGTTAGTAACTACTGTTCATGAGCAACTAGTGAACCTTTTACTCCGATATCTCAGAATGAAAAAAAAAACGAACGTTAACGCACACATTTATTCTTTCAGACTGAAATTATCTACATAAAATCCGTCTAGCGTCATTAGCAAAAAAAATAAAATGAAGCCTGACAACTTAAAACGCCTCTTTGAGCCGCGATGAAAATAAACTGACAAGTATACAGGAAGCACCAGCGATATTTCGTTCATGTGCAAGTATCATGCTTAAATAAACTATTCAGTGATCATTTCAAGTGGATAGGACCATCAACAAAATAATGTATGATACGGATAGATTTCCGGTTTAACTTCGAGAGAGCAGAAAAAAAAATTGGAACTTCAAGAGCTTCGCGACTAAACGAAGCGATGCAAACAAAATTCGAATAGAGAGCATCGATAATTCTCAATGAGGACTGTAGATACAGTACGTACCTATTTATTTCAATTTGGATCATGATAGCTTGAGAAAGTCAAATTGTAAAGAGATCAAATACAAATCAACCTCAGTGACAAACTAGAAACATGATATAAAAGCCTCTATGACAAATTTGATTGAACAACACGAGACGAGTTGTCAGTGAAGCCGGATTTTTTTGCCAGCGCACGTGAAATTTCCTTTTCATTGCCGGAGAATAAATAAACAAATTTGCTAAAAAAAATCGCAGTAATTCTAGAACACTAAATGCGTTCCAGGAATCGAAATTTCATCAATGGTCTTCAAAACAGTTAACCTAAGCGCTCAAAAACGTAAGCACTTGTCCGATAGACACATTAGCATAAGGCTTTAAATCTCCATCGGAGAAGAACCGGTCACTGAAATCACAAAACTAAAGTTAACTCTATCCAGGGAAAACAAGTTCGAATTAATACAATAATTATTATTGATTTGCATAAAATTTTATAAACTAATACTGTAATACATAGTTACGTTATACAACACAACCTTACTTCCACATCACACTATCACACAACATTGAATCGACGTTAATCTGTACAGGATTATAAAAATTAATCAATCGGTTACATAACATTTAGTCCCACAAATGCGCAGTGAATAAAGAGGTCGGATGCAATAAATTTAATGCACAATTATAAAAGAAAATACACTCTAACATCTTATAACAAAAAGTTATGATATCACAGATGCCAATCAATAATTAGCTCAGTGAATTTTTCTATGTGAATTTTGATGCATACATGACACCCTGAATGCCTAAGGTGTTCAAAATCTGAGATTGAATAATTAATGAATGTCCAATCACTTCATTAATTATTTCAAGTAAATTTTAAATAGCATAAAAAACAAATAAAAAAACATTATTTGCTATCTTGAGTTTGGATCGGAAGCTATTTTCCCTAACCAATTGCCCGACATTTCTTAATATTGGCGGGTATTGGAATAATTACCGTTAAAAGAGAATCATGAGGGATTGTTTCCATCAACAAACTTTGCGATACAATGTACGTCATAAACTAAAATAAAACGAGGATCTTTAAAAATAATGAAATGGTAGTATAGTGAGGTGGCAATTACGCATCTGCTGAGAAGCTATCACGCACAGGTCAAAAATTAACATATTTCTCGAGAAACTTCACCTACAATTATGTGGCAAATCTGGAAAATCGCAAGTTTTCATATAAAAAATCACGCATAAGCCGTAAAGTGAGGAAAATCTGATTTGACCATCATGCTGAGACTGGTAAAAAGGAATCAGCGCTAGCATCTCAGAGAGACGAAAATGAAATCCCGAAAAGACAGGGCTTCTGCGCGCTTCTGAGAAACAGACAGAGACTGAAAATAAATACAATTTTGTCTACACAAAAACAATTGATCTCATATTAGAGACCCGCACTAATATTCCGTGAGCGCTGCAGCGAAGCGCTGAAGAACAATGTCCATGAAAACGCAAAATTCCATTAACTTCTGACGACCAAAGGCACGCGTCAAAATATCCTTTGGGGGGCGAAGAGCGACAGTTAATGAAATATTAGCGAATAAGTTTCCCATACAATCAATTTCTGCAGAGTATAGCTTTAACACGTTCATGAACAACACCGACACAGAAAACTCTTTGAGAAAGTTCAGGAAGAAATGATAGTCGAGTCGGCGAAGTCAGCGGCTCACAACGTTAATAAGACCACTCGACGACAGCAGGGTGACAGACACAACACATACGAAACATCAATGCGGTCATCAATTTCAACACTTTTTTGACCGCTACCATGACTCAAAAACGAATTCGTTTTCAATTGCCGGTAGAAACTCACTTGAAAAATCGCAATCTAAATTAAAATGGTATCAGCGGTTAGGGCAAGAGCACCGTTCAAAAATAAGAAAAAAATTGCGGCACGATACCGTCGTATTTAAGTCAAGCTTCAGGGATTCTTAAAGTAAAATGATACAGGTAGACGTATTTAGAACTTACAGTACAAAACAGAACCCCAGTGAAAACACCGGCATTTCCAAAATCAACCATACGCGGTATTACCGAGAGGAATATCTGTTACCAGCACATTTATAACAAACGCGTAAAAACTTAGTTATTAATGTAGTATGAACAGCGTTGATCATCAAAAACAAAAATAAGCAAACTTCACATGGCATAAATGATATCTTATGCTGTATCGATCTTCGTACCATCTTACTTCGTATGCAAGACAATTGAACATCAATGAACTTTCCTATATACGAGGCGTGTCCGTAAAATGAATTCCACGAAATATTTCACATAAAAACCGGTTTAATTGCAAAGAAAATGACATTTTTTGAAGCTCAGCCTTTTTCATCTTCCTACATAGTTGCCGTTGCGTTCTGTGCACATCTGAATTTGAGGCACCCACTTCTTCAAACCAGAGTCCTAGAAATCTCCCGCCTGTCCATGTAGAAAACTAACAACCGCGTTTCCAACCTCCTCATCTGCCTGGAATTGGGTTCCGCTCAGGTTTTTCTTCAACTCGGGAAAGAGGGATAAACTAATTAAACCAGTAACAACAGAGTCCAGAAAACAAGTAACAACAGTCAGGTAAACAAAAACAGAGTCCAAAAATTCCTCTTGGGTTGTTCCGTGAAAAGCGAGAAATTCTTGGGCCGCTTCAACCCGTTGCCGCTGGTGGTCTGCTGTGAGCTTTTTTGGTACTACCCATATTGCGCAGACTTTAGAATAGCCTGAACCTTCAGTCAAAATCTTGTCAATTGTGATTTTGATGACCTCGGGAAATTTTTCACACTGCTTTCCAACTGAAATCCGTCGATCTTCAAGCATTCCCGCTTCGACTTTGGCAATTGTTTCGTCAGAACCCGAAGGCCGCCCTGCGCGGGCGTCGTCGTGGATGTGAGTTCAGCCTTTTTTAAAGTCCCTGACCCATCTACGCATTATCCCGGAGCTCATGCACTCTTCCCCATACACTTGACCAATTCTTCGTGAATTACCTTCGCCGATTTATTCTCAGCGGCCAGGAAACGTATAACAGACCGCAACTCGCAGCTGGCGGGAGACGCAAGAGGAGGCTCCATCGCTGACGCCTGCTGAGGCAAGGCTAATCGTCGCAGAGAAGTAGGCTTGGTAAGGGAGGACGTCGCAGGGAAGCTGGCTTGGTAAGGGAGGACGTCGCAGGGAGGCTGGCTTGGTAAGGGAGGACGTCGCAGGGAGGCTGGCTTGGTAAGGGAGGACGTCGCAGGGAAGCTGGCTTGGTAAGAGAGGACGTCGCAGGGAGGCTGGCTTGGNAGGCTGGCTTGGTAGTGGAGGACGTCGCAGGGAAGCTGGCTTGGTAAGGGATTAGAGTTGGGGAATCTAACAACCTGCCTCAGTTGCCTAGCCGCGCATCGCATACAAACGATCATAACGCCAGCGGCAGCACGTATTTTACAGACACGCCTCGTATAATCAACAATGTTTATAACCCAGGTTAATACAATTAATACAATGCCAGATAATTTCCCACGTTACGTGGTATTCGTGAAGGACGATTTTCATATCACTAGCCTTTACAATAAAATAAATAAATGTAAATAGCTTAATGTTTCACTATATCGTCATCGAAATATACAGCTGTGAAAATCAGTTAAAATTTGACAGATTTGTTTAAAATATTTTGAAATTTTTATTTGTCTCTGATGGAGTACGAGTCAAACCCACTTTCATAAACCAATTACAATATTATTGTTAAGATTATTATTTGACTTCACTCCTCACTGATTTTTATCCAGTGAACCCTTTTGTCCGTTAGTTTAACTACAGGTTTTAATTCATTAACTACAAAATTTCCAGCAATAACAAAGTTTAGCGTTGGCAGCTCGTGAATTATTTCCACAAGACCAACTACTCTTACTTATTAACACAATGCATAATTGTAAATTAATACAGGCACTTTAAATGATTTCAACCTGATCATGGATCACGATACAATATCTACGCATTAACAATAGGCAACGGACGCACCGAACGAGTCAACCGCACTGACCGAGTACTCCATTAAATGCAACCAAGTAATTGAGAGACCGTTTAAAGTTGGTTATAATTACGATACAATTTCACATAATCTAATTTTTTGGTAATCATATTTTTGGTGAAAAATTACAATGTTTCTTAAGTATTTACGCAACTTTGATTCAATTCTACGCAACATAATGTGTATTTAACAACTTAAAATATCACCGAACTATGTTCGATACCAACAATATGCCTTGCGAACAGTAGTCTAATCCTACTAGAAGCTCAATGGCCATAACTGAAATAAGCATTTCAATTATATCTTCATTTCCAACTCAAACAAAAACATCCTCTAAATCAGTCAATCAAATCAAATTATGACAGAATGGGTATCAGATGAAATGCAGTTAAGATCCAATAAGGTAATAATACTCACAACGTACATCGGATAAATGCAACATCGTACTATTATTATAATGCAATAGAGCGTACGCCAGTCAGAACTGCTTGTAAGTCCACGCATTTTATTGATTTAACACGCGACGTGCCAGCTACCCTACAGGCATTTGACGTTGAATTAACGTGCATTATACGTTGCTTAACTCGTAATCAATGCATTTTCAACGTTATTTGCATTGAGGGACAAGCTTTCGACTGATGAAAACTTGACATGAAGGTTATCTTGTCTGCACGTCGTTACCGCCGAGCTCCAGATTAGATGCAGGTTTAGAGACCTGTGTTGTATTGAAAGATGCAACGTCTTTGGGCTGGAAAGTTCTGAAAACAGAAAGACGTACAAATAACTGCGTAAAAATTCAGAACATTATCCTTCCAGGTAATATTCAGAGAATGAATAAGAATTATGCCAATTTGAATATTGTACTTTGGTGCGATAAATTAATTAAAATTTCACTTTGCTCTATTGAGTTTCCGTACACCTCACAGGTGATGAATGTAGCAAAGATAAGCCAACACCCAGACCCAGGAAATACCTTATTTACTGGCTTCAGTGCATCTCGGCAATCTTTTGAATTACAGTACAATTTACCTGCTAAAATGTCTATTCTTTTAAAAGAAAGACGAACTAGAAATTTCTTAATTACTTTGATCATACAATATATCTCGGTTGATAACAAAATCTGATAAAAACTAGGCATTACTCACGAGTAAGGGGAGTGTGGGGGCATTACTCACGAGTAAGGGTCGAGTAAGGGGAGTGAGGGGGCATTACTCACGAGTAAGGGAAGTGAGGGGGCATTACTCACGAGTAAGGGGAGTGTGAGGGCATTACTCACGAGTGAGGGGAGTGTGGGGGCATTACTCACGAGTGAGGGGAGTGTGGGGGCATTACTCACGAGTGAGGGGAGTGAGGGGGCATTACTCACGAGTAAGGGAAGTGAGGGGGCATTACTCACGAGTGAGGGGAGTGTGAAGGCATTACTCACGAGTAAGATTACTCACGAGTAAGGGGAGTGTGGGGTGCCCACGACCACGAGAGGGGAGCCGTTCATGTGCAGGCGCCACGCGCCCTTGTGGGAGCCACGGCCGTCCAGGTCCCAGATGTGCCAGCACTGCAACGTCACAAGTAACGTGAGTGTAAGAAATAACTTGGCTGATATAACAATATTTTTAATTATAAAAACTCCTAGCAAGGAAAATGAATATTTCAGATACTGCCACGCAGCAAAGCACTTCACTCAACAGCCACTCCCTCAACAGCCCCTCCCTCACCAGCCATCAACAACAAATGGTCATCATATCTGATGACAACAGTCTGATGTTCCCACAACAGCCCTCCCTCACCAGCCCCTCCCTCACCACCCCCTCCCTAAACACCCCTCCACCTTGGCCAGGTGCAGCCAGGCAGCAAAGTCTTGCTGGGAGGCCATGGTGATGTACAGGACGTAGGTCGTCGTGTCCAGGGCGGAGGGCGGGGGCACGAACCCCTCCCTGCAGGGGTCACCGCCCCTGCTGGGGTCCAGGGTCGTGCCCTGACGTATCAGGTCCTGCATCAGCTCCTCGTAGTCAGCCGCCTTCATCCTGCGGTGCAGCGTTGCATTATAAACCAATACAATCTATAACAATTATATAACCTTGAAAATATCTCCTTTAGCACGCCTTGAAGTCAAACAGACTTGATTACAATTCAGAAGAAACGGTTATATACAAATGACATTAAATATGAGGTTATTTTAAACTTCATTAACAAGCTTCTATTAAGTTTCATGCCGCAGAAGAATGAAAATATTTATCGGTATATCCCTGCTAAATTAACATTTTATTCGTCTTCACATTGTACAGACAAACAAACTTTTCAAATATTCACTTCATTTTGAATTCATTTCACTTTATTCACCTATTACTTCTGATTTGTATATTAATTCTCGTTTTGTTGCAATTAAAATAGTTGAAACTTCAATCAAATTTAAAACCACGAAAGTTTGAAAACATTCTTCTGACTTCATATCTGAATAATTATGCTTTACGTCATATTTTTTTATTCATTTTGCTTTTACGTTTTGTTTTTGTACATCATATTCATGATGTACAAAACATCATTGTTCTATGTTGTACAAAGAAACCCACTTGGTGACATCCCTGAGCTCGACATATCGAGCGGTGCTGAATGCGTGCTTCTTGAAATACGCGTCCTGGAAGAAGGAGTTCATGTTGAGTCCCGAGGACCCGAAGTGGTAAGTCCGGGACACGTCCGGGACGATGCATTCCCGGGACTTGCGGATGTCGGGAAGCCGCATCCACATGTCCCAGTCCCACATCTGCAGCAACTTCTTCGTTTGAGTACAATTAACAGTTGGTAATATAATCATTAATATAATATATTATAATATATTAATATTATATATTTAATATATAATCACAATAATATAATCACTCAGATACTCCGATGTCAATTTGTAGCGAAATCCCAGTGTCCTAACCTTAATTGGTCATAACCCGCATTTATTTGTTCTTCATGAAAATTCCCGCACGTTGTTACCAATATACCTCAAAGTTTAATCTAATTTAATACCTTAGAAGTAGCCAAACATTTTTTGCCCCCACTGCGCGTGCGCGGATAGTAGCCTTCTCGGCTTAATATACGTCAAACGGCAAAATAAAATCCCCTTTCCCTCTCGGCGAGCATTGAAACCTTCTCCTTCATCAGTAGCAAATTTCTCGGCTCAATATACAATTCAAACGATAATATGAAATTCTCTTAGTCCTCGGCTGGCATCGTCACCTTTTCTCCTTCGTCAGTAGCAAATTTGTCGGTTAAATGCAATTCAAACGATAAAATAAAATTCTCTCTCAGTCCTCGGCATGCATCTTCACCTTCTCAGGCGTGGGCCAGACAGGCTCGAGCTCGTGCTTGTAGAGGTCCCGGGACAGCAGCCACCCCAGACCCGGCATTGTGTCCACGCGGTACAGCAACGCAGGGTCGCCGCTCGTGTGCTCGTAGCCCTGGTCGTTCCACGCACTAATGCAGTACAACGTCGGGTCTTCGTCTAACAGGAACAACGTCTGGCTGAAGTAGCTGGTGGGCAGGAGTAATATTCCTTTTACATTTGGTTATTGAGTAGGTCCACTGAAGCTCTTATTTTCATATTTATTCATTGAATACGCACCGATATCAAAGATTCAAGCAATTAAATATAGCTTGACGTCCAATAAAGTTTTTATATGCATGCAGTACAACGTCTGGCCCTCGTGGCTGGTTGAAGTGACTGACGGGGAGGATGTACGGGGAGGATTCACTGTTGGTTTTCGTTATTAATGACTACCTACGGAGGAGTAAAATTTTACTACCGTAACATTTGTTTTTAGTTAATTAAGATATAAAAATTTGATATCAGTTGATATCGAGGATAATTTATTTCCAGGTATTCACGCAAAACAACGTCTAGAGCCTCCGTCATGGAAGAACAACGTCTTACGAGGAGAAACATTTGAATCGTGATTTACTTTGGGTTTGTCTTCGTAAATGTAAAAACGATTTGATATCAATAGACATCAATGAAGAAGATTCAAGTAGAGCGTAAAGTAGAAACTCTACCTGTTTGACATCAGTAGATATTAATAAAGATTCAAGTAGAGCGTAAAGTAGGAACTGTACCTGAAGAAGTCAGGAGACACGTCGAGATCCTCTTCGAGGATGATGGCGTGGCGCGCGCTGGGGAAGATGTTGAAGGTGGCGGTGAGGGAGGCTTTGTAGTGCTGCGAGATGCGCGCGTTGCGAACCTGCCAACGAACATTGATCAGTTATAAACAGACAGCAGTTAAAAGATAAAGCTTGAAAAAGGCAAGAAAAGTACAAGAAATGTCCGATAACAGAGATGGTATATCGGCAGAGTGATATCTTGATACGTCCAAAGACGCAGAACTTGTAGGAATTATCCATAAGTGACGGTGAAAACTGAGGTTTATTTGCAGCCCCGTTGAAATTCTGTACCATGGAACAATTACTTGAAACTGCAAACCTGGAAGTCAGTCATGGAATTCAATATTTTGATCCCGAATAACAACGATAGAAGGAAATAATATAATCGCTTTTAATAACAAACAACAAAGTTGTTACACATCCTTCGATAGCTCAGTTGGTAGAGCGGTGGACTGTAGTGGTGATCAGCTATCCATAGGTCACTGGTTCAAATCCGGTTCGAAGGAAATATTTTTATGCACAAATATGTCAAATTAATACTAACAAGCAAACAAATCAGAGTAAGAGATGGAAAATTTGTGAAGAGCTACATCAACATGATGACAAAATCAACTATCAATCACAATGCTGTAGTAAAATCTCTTTATTAGCAGTCTGTATAAAAATCTACGGAAGATTTTTAAACAGCTCATGTTTATTCATGATTACTCGACACAAAATAACATACGAATAACACAATTCTCGGCTAGACGTGATCTAAAGCATATACAAACATGAAGTACCTACTTATATCGTTAGTCTGATTAAATGACAGATTCATCAATATGTATGTAATAATTTAAAGTAAAAAACGCCAAATAAATTCATATCTTCATGAAGGATCAATACGCCATAAAGAAAAACAAAAATACAAGTCTTAATTTGCATTAGGCCCACCCCGAGAGGCGTGTGCTGGATGCCTCTGAGGCCAAAGAGGCGCGTGACGGCGAGAGGCTCCTCGTAGTAACCGTCAATGAAGACAGTCACCAGCGACGGGTTCACGCCAGGGGCGCCCAGCAGCGACCGCAGGCACCTGACGCAGCGTAACGTGTGCACGTCACAGTAATTTATTAAATAATATCACAATAATTTACAAATAATACAGTCACATTAATTTATTCAATATACCACTCAGTAATTTATAAATAATACAAGAATAACTTATAAATAATGCAACAATAACTTATAAATTATACCACAATTATTTATTAATTATATAACAATATTTATAAATAATACCACAATAATTTAAAAATTATGCCATAAGAATTTTTAAATTATGCCACAACAATTTATAAATTATGCCACAACAATTTATAAATTATGCCACAATAATTTAAATATTATACCACAATAATTTATAAATAATATCACAATAAATTATACATTATACCACAATAATTTATATCTCACCTGTAGAGGTAGAGAGCAGGTCTCACCTGTAGAGGTAGAGAGCAGGTCTCACCTGTAGAGGTAGAGAGCAGGTCTCACCTGTAGAGGTAGTGAGGGCGGTTGCTGGCGATGATGGTGACAGGTACGTCGTGCACTCGGTTGTTGAGAAGCTGGCGAAAATGTCTCGTTTTCATTACAAATTTATTTTTAACAATTTTCCATTAGATATTTAATGGAAAGACTGTCTCATTATCAAATATATTTCAATTTTTTTTTTATCAAATATAACCTTGCTCTTTTAGGGTGGATCATTTCCAGTGAATGAAGAAGCAATGTCGGCAAAACTTAGTCTGTTTAAATAAAAATCTCCGAAATCATGGGACAGAAAATAAGTTAATTTTGATAGAAATATACAAGAAAAATACACATGCCAAATTTAGCTTATTAAGTTATTAAGTTTATACTATCACGAGAGAAATGTTCCATGATTTTTTGTTTAACACAGCCCCAAGTGGACTGACATAAATAAACCTGTTTCATGTTTACTTTTTACAGAAATATTTTCTGAGCCTAAATTTCATTTTAAAAAGCCTCCTCATACCTCCCTTATTTCATGCATCCCTTTCACCCATCATCCCTATCCCCCCCGTATTCAACCCCTCTCCCCCACGGAGTTCTCGACGCATTTATACGTTTTTTTTACGTCACAAAATCAAGGCTTTGCGCTTGACGATAAAACAAGCAAGGAAATAAAGGGGAAACTGGCCAGGAAATTGGCCGCGGCCTCACAAGGAGGACAGACGCGCTAACGTCACGGGGAAGGGTGGCTAACTTCAGATTTGCTGTTTTCCAAAGATGCTTCAAGATTACTACAATTTTAAGTATAGTTAATATTTTTACACGCAATAATAATTAAGCATTTTCAGGGTATTAATTATATACTATTTAATTTTGAAATGATTTGAAAACCTATTATTTAATAACTTTGTCCAATTTTCTAAAAAAAAAACTCGAAAATTTTTTTGTGGTTTTTACGTTGTGCCAGAGAGCACAAAGTGTAAAATAATTGGTAGTTTGTGTGGAGGAGATTGGTAGTAAAAAGTCCACGGATAAGTCCCCATACGCTGGCCAAGTACAACGAACAGTTTACATTACTTTACAATGAATTTATCTTATATGTATCACGAAAAAAAATTCCAGTACAAAACAAACTTCAACTTCTTCACTTCTTTAGATTGAACAAATGATTTACAATAAAAGTCCCTCCTATGTACCAGGGCCTATACTTTCAAAAAAGTTAAGAGATCGTAAGTTCATCAGCCAATCATTGACGGCCATTCAAGCAAAATCCACCAATCGTAGACAAGAAAATAGAGCGTTAGTACTTACGTTCACTTAGCGAGTTTTGAAAGTATGGCCCCTGAAATGTTAAAGTCAGGGCTGCTCTCACTTGTTCAGTCGAGAAGGCGAGCGGCGCAGGCTCGTCGCAGGCGCAGACGGAGCCGTAGCCTTCGATGTGGCCGCAGAAGTCGCGTCGCCTGCGGTGCTCGTCTGTGTCCGGCCACGCGCACTCGCTTTCTGCACTCATATATGAAATTTCAATAAGGATATAAACGTTTCACTAGAGAAATAAAGGTCTTAAGATTAAATGAACCTTCTAAAATATGAAATAAAAGTTTGATATGAATAAATATAAGTTAAAAAAATAAATAAACTTTTGAAAACGTAATATACGTTCAAAAATAAGAAAAAAATGTTTTACGAAATGAACGTTAAAAAAATAAACTAAAAAAAAGTAAATGTTAGAAAAGGAATTAACTTTAAAAACTAAATAAATAAACGTCAACAGTCTAGTATAAATATTGTTTTTAATTATATGCATGTCAAGATAGTAAAAGTTGAAACGGATAACGTTTTCCGGTTTACTTAATCGTTTCTTTATATCGATTCTAACAAATAATGAAATGGAAACTCGCTAAATAGTGCAAAAATATTCGATTCACAGGCAGTATTATTTGATCCTCAAAATTAAATTGTCAAATCCACTCAATCAAATTATTGTTAGACGCGATAGCAAACTAAATATCCGCGGTCACATCGTGAAGAGAAAACATCACAGAGAATCAATTCGTTTGTATTCATACCTAGAAAAAATAGTACAATCTGCATTACAAATAGTTATTTGTCAATATATTCCTGTATAAATGTAACTTAATAATAAATTTATTTTAAAATAATAATTAGAACTGACCGTGTGCTGCCACTAGCGGCACCTCAGCCCTGAGCACAACAGGCTTGCCCCAGGAATTGAAGTCAGGGCTTCTGCTGAGTTCCTCAGCGATGGCCAAAGTTGGGCGCCGAGGGGAGGATTTGTTCGCCTTCTTCTTGCTCCTGACGGTGTTCTGGCCGGTCTCGTGTAGCCCTCCTACAGGGTAATGAATGTTTAAAACTTCGTTGTGGCTGATATCGGCGATGATTTCAACCTGAGGACTTGAAGGCTCGACCCTGGGACCAGGTTTGATGGTGACACAGGCCCACATGTCCCGCCATGATAAGTCCCGGGACTTCGTAGAGCCTAGCTGAGCCAGGGCTGTTCGTACGCCACCGCGCAGGTTGTACGAACCCTCGTCCTGCAAGACAATTTTTCATTCAAAATTGATCAAATCAAATTATGTTGAGCGTACTTAAAGTGCTGCAACGATAGCCAGGAAGAAACATCATACCGTTTCAAGCCTCTGAAGCTTTCCCCATATTACCTCTTTTACCTCGAATTTAGAAATTATTCATTTAAACATCGTAACACGTTCATATTGCGGCAGTATAAGTATAAGTAGTGTCTAAATTCCGGTATAAGTAAGTATAATAACAAGTATAAGTAATGACCAGTATAGAAGTAGAAGTAAAGAAAGTACAAGTACAGTATAAGTAAATACCGGCGTCTTTAATCAGTAATCAATAAGTGTGGCCTTTAATCAGTAGGTGTGCTATGGGCCACCTGCACCTTAATGCAAGACTAGCAACAAACAGATCAATCAGAGATAACAGAGCGCCGCCGCCTTCACACAGAACTTGTGTGTGCATTATACAAACTATAACCCAGAACTCGCGTGTATATTGCACACACTCTCACCCAGAACTCGCGTGTATATTGTACACACTCTCACCCAGAACTCGCGTGTATATTGTACACACTCTCACCCAGAACTCCTGTGTATATTGTACACACTCTCACCCAGAACTCGAGTATATTGTACACACTCTCACCCAGAACTCGTGTGTCGAGATATTGGAAGCTATCGAAGTTCTGCGGCGGTCACATCTGTAGGGACAAAGTTGTCAAGTCGCAGCACCTTCCCCAACGACGCTTCGATCACACCAACAAATTGCCAGGCCAAGAATTTTCACGCTCTCATTTCACCGCGTAGTACAGAAAAAATGTCGTTTTTTGTACGGTTTTTTTCAGAAGTACGTGTCGGAAAGCTTAGGCAACAAAAAAAGCTTAGTTTACAAAATACGCTTAATAATGAATGGGTCACATTGTCCAAATAGTGATGCTTGCTTTATGGAGTACTGATATGCTCCCATTAAAACTGACGTGAAACTGGGTCGGGATAGAGTATATATATAAACTGTGAAAGATGTACAGAGTCTTTCTGCCCTGCACAGGGGCAGAAAGTGCATTGCTTCTTGGGCATGTTCTCACTAATTTGTCTGAGTAAAGACATAAAATATAATGAACGCGTTAATAAGACAGGAAATGAAGGTTATGGCTAAAATGCACGGCAAGATTTGAGAGGTCAACTTAAATTCATATCTCTGAGCACCAAAATAAGAGAGAATTCAGTGCAGAGTTCTCATTTGTAATAGCCAAAAAAATTAATACAATATAGATTATAGAGAGGTTTCATCGATTTTACTTGAGGTTCCATCTGAGTTAATTGAAATAAAGTTATCTCACAATATGTCAAATCAACAGTTTTTATACTTTTAACGCAAGGGAAGCCTATATTTTGACGCAATTACCACCAATTAATTATCCAACTTCACTGCGCCGAAAATTTTGGTACAAATAAAAACATATCGAGTGCGAACGACAGTAATGATAATAAATAAAGAGTATCATTGAAACGCAGCAGCACACAGTCGCACAAACCGTCAAATTTCAGGTAAACAAAAAGCAGCGGTAGCGGTGGCACGTCAACAAGTGTGGCTGCGTCTGAACAGCGCGGAACAAAGCGGCTAATCCGTCACCCGGCGGCTTGAAACTTTGCGGACACCCACGCCAGATCCGGCAATCCGTCAAGTGGACTACAACCGCTACGTTGTTGTAACCGGGGGTTACTATTACCTTCCGAGCCACGAAACTAATCTGTGTTTTTCACTTCTATTGTTGTTATTCTCATTGACCTCGAGGTGATTTATTATTACCTAACTCGACACCTCAAATTATCCGTACATTTTAATTCTGTTATTGTTCTAATTAAACCCCCGGACTATCCTTCATTCTCATTGAATTGAAGTAACCTTCTCTTAGTCCTAAGGAACTGATTTCAACTAGTATTGAATGATCTATGGTGATAATAGCGACTAACGATCAATTAGCCGTGATTTTAGATATATGAAGCCCAACGGTAATATTAATTAACTAACGACCAATTTACCATGATTAGATATAGTATGAAGCCAAGTCGTGGAATCCACTAAAAATCTCAATTGACTACAATTACTAGGCTAAGTATGTATAGATTTCAATACATAACCGCAATAATGACTTCCAGGTGCAGCATGGACTATAATTGAAGTAGCTATACCAAAAGTCCAATGAGTAGGAATTGTGACTAGATAACTTCCTTATACAGGGTCCTTCAAAAAAAAGTATCTGATTTCAATAGGCTTTTGCAAAACTCATACGACACATACAGAACAATTAATTTTATTTGTGAATAGCTTATTTGATGCCATTTTATATCACTTAGTACACTTTACTTGATTTTGAAAATTATGTTTGATAAATGATGTCCCCCATTGTTAAGACATTCAGGAAGTCTTTCCCTGAAGTTGCCCATAGTTCTTCGTGTAACTTCCCTTGGAATGGCTGCCACTTCCTGCCCAATGGCATGTTTTAGTTCTTGCAGATTTCTGGGACGATGTTTGTACACTTCAGCCTTTACTTAGCCCCACAGAAAGACTCACACTGCTCGTCGGTCCATGGAAATGTTAAGAGAGTTGTTTTCTGGACGTCTTGTGTCTTTAAGAGGAGACATTTCCTAGCCCCCACGGTCACCCGACTTATCACCTTGCGATTTCTTTCTGTGGGGCTACCTGTAGGCTGAAGTGTACAAATATCGTCCCAGAAATCTGCAAGAACTAAAACATGCCATTAGGCAGGAAGTGGCAGCCATTCCAAGGGAAGTTACACGAAGAGCTATGGGCAACTTCAGGGAAAGACTTCGTGAATGTCTTAACAATGGGGGACATCATTTATCAAACATAATTTTCAAAACTAAGTAAAGTGTACTAAGTGATATAAAATGGCATCAAATAAGCTATTCACAAATAAAATTAATTGTTCTGTATGTGTCGTATGAGTTTTGCAAAAGCCTATTGAAATCAGATACTTTTTTTTGAAGGACCCTGTACAACGAGGACACACACACATTTAATGATCACATTAAATACATGAAGTACCTTCTATAAAGTCCAATAAAATCATGCATAATAATTTGTACATTTGTTTGCTCATTTTTATGACTGTGTTTTTACCGCCGGATAAATTATTTGATGCAATGACATCGTTACAGTACATTCAGAAATTAAGAGTTGATAAGGTCATAAATTTTAGTCCGAACCAAAAACTGAATAGTATAATATTTCCAGGGATCAATTGGTTCGAATACTGAATTTCCTCAAAGGGACCGTGAATGCAATGGCTGCATTCAGTTTAAGGAATTCAATTGTCGTTCAAGTTTAAAAAGTGCCGAGGATTGTCAGCGCGAGCGTGTGGAGTGCAAACACACCCCAGACCAGCAATAAATGAAAAGAATCCAGCGCCCAGAAACAATCTCACAGTTACGGTCCAGCACTTCCGAAAATTTCAGCAATCCCGACTTTTCCATGTGAGCACGCAACAATATGGCGAAGCTTCAACGCAATCAAATTCTTCGGATGGATTGGTATTTTGAAGATCTTTTTAAGAGAAGCGACAGCAGCACAGAAGGGATGCGGCCAATAAACCCAACCACTCGACCAGAAAACCAAAGAAACGCGTAAAGCGAGAAAACCTACCGGTATTGAGGATCTCAGTTTGAACTCGTGATACGGACGACCAAGTCTTACAGCAACACAGAGCAAAGATCAACTGTGATGTGCATTCTTCACGTGACGTTAACAGCAAAACCTTTAAGAGGAATTATTGACGCCTGCACGGTTCACAGCGTTAGTAATAATAAACCACAGATGGATGATTTACTGAGGTGCACCGACGAGGTTCACGTCACTCGTCATGAACTTTTTACTTCTATTATTGTTATTCTCATTGACATCGGGGGGTTATTATTACCTAAAAACTGAGTTGAAAATGGGTCGGGATAAGGATAGATAAACTGGGAACGATATACTAAGATCGATGTCCAACAATAAATCTCCATGCAAGGTTCACACTACATTTTGAAATGAATTTCCTCTAATGTCCTACAGTAAAACGAATAGATCACGACGAAGGTCAATAGGTTACATCAATACACGTTTAATGATCACTAACGAAAGGTAAATATAAAAATTACCGTACATTTCAGGTATTCATTTTAATAGGCGGAATACCAGAATGAGAAGTCCTGATAGAAAAAAATAAAAGGGAAATCTAAACTTTCTAGACAATTTCTTCCCTTTAAATTCCAAAAAATGTAATCGAACAAAAATTTTAATACTGTGAATATTAATACAACAAAAAGGCACACGATAAGAGGTTTGTAGAGTGCTTTGAATCAACCTAAGATTTAGTACAGTTGAGAAATTACAAGTCCATTTAATACCAAATTCGTACTGAAAGCGCGCCGATCAATCGAAAAGCAATCGATCGTACAGCCGCTGCCAAGTTCTGGAGGCTGTCGACAAGCCGCGTCGTGTGTACCACAAACAACTAAAATGTTAGTGAATGAAATGAAGCCGCCGGCGCAGCTAAACCGCCTGGGGAAATGATATCAACTCAATAGCGATTTAGACGAGAAATGATACAACTTGATTGCGATTCAGACGCTGCCGTTGAATGCACATGCCTTGTTTTGCCTGAAGCGCCCGCGTTCGAAACGATTATGCGAGAGCACCTTTAATTGGAAAATATGTGAGCGCTTCATTCCATTAAAAAAAAACTTTCATGATAGTATAACACACGAGTGGTTGAAGACTCGAGCAATACACGAGACTGCATAACCGAAGATCTAAATCTCAACCAATTTGCGCGGTAAACTTAACTATAACCGCAAATGATATTTTCCAATGAAAACTTGTCAAGTAAATTTCAACCAATCATTGAAAAAAGTCTAACAGGTCGGCAAATCGAATATCACTGCAATATATTAATGAATATAGGTACATAAATTAATTACTATATAGCTGCAAATATATTAAACTTGCATCGTTAACTCTGGCGCTTTGACTAAGAAATTTCTAAACTGCAACTATAAGCAAGACTTGTCTACACCAAAGTGCTTCTAAGTGGTAGAGGGACACAGGAACATCACAACCTGTAATCAAAATACTTATTTGACAAATACCAGTTAATTAATCAAGTGTATTAATTAAAACTAACGAGTTTCAAGCCAAAATTTAAACAGCGAATATTAAATTTACAATTTAATTAACAACCTTAAATAAATTAAATTAATTATTAATTAGAAATAATCTGTCAGGTCATTTTGCAAGCGGCTACCTTGAGGGCAAAGACGATGATACGACCGAGCACCAGCATGCTGAGGAAGAGGGCATCATCCTCGTAATATTGAACAACCTTACAATAAACTAAACACGTCACTTCACAAGAGCTACCTTGAGAGCGAAGACGATGATACGACCAGGCGCCAGCATGCTGAGGAAGAGGGCGAGGGCATCGTCCTCGTGGGGGGAGTAGGTGTCGAACACGCGCGTGGCCATCACGGCGCCCGTGGTCTGGTGCAGCACCACCACGTGGATCCCGCGGCCCACGCCGCTACCGTCGTCGCCGGCGCTCTCCACGATCTGGGGCACGTTTCGTCGAGCGTCATATATCGTGCTTATTTGATTATTCTGAATAAGATACAACATTCAATATCGAAATTTTTTAAATTTGTATACAAGATAGACCGTTGATTAAAGAATATTTTTTGTCTAACCTGTAAAATACATTGATCGCTTTTATCGGTAATTTGTGAACATAAATCTTTAAATATAGATAGTTTTTATTGGTAAATTTGTAACAATATTGCTCGTTAAACACAGATCCTTTCAGTAGGTAACTTGTAAAGAACAAAGATAGTTGTTATCGGTAACTTGTTAACACAATAGATAGTTGAATAAAAGTTGTTTAAGGGTGGTTTTTATCCGTAAATAATGAAACTCGAAGGGAAATGTTATCTCGTTTCTTTCATGAGGATTGACTTCAGCAAAATATATTAAAACTAAATAAAACAATTATCACATCATATATTTTAACTTATTTACGTGGGATATGAAATACTTTGCACGATTTAACACAAAACTTTTTATTAAAAAAGCTACAATTTTCTAGGTCAATTTGAAACTTATATAAGCATGATTCAACCATTGTCCCAGTGTTCCAGTTAAAAGAAAAAATTCCTAATGCCTCTAATTAAACTTTTGAACGGAGTCTGATTATGCTAATGTAGAATAATAAAGTTGTTGGAGTTGATAATGTGTAGGTTAAACACTATAAGATAACTGACGCGTTGCCGGGTCTCAAGCCACGACAATTCTTAACCCTCTACCGCCTGACATGAGTAACCGGAGCAATATTGTCACAAGTCTACTTCCCAAATAAGATAAGTTCTAGTGAGCGCAAAATGACTTGCACTGATGGTTGCCGCCATGTACGACAACTTTAAAAAGTTCTCTGTTGCATCTTCAAGTTGCAACACTAAATAGTTTACATATAATTTAAGTTGAAAGTTATGTTCCCGGAGAGTGACACACGGCGGTAGAGGTATAACAACGATTAATTCTCATGAACAATGGAATCAACCAATACTATCATGCACTACACACACTTATGCAAATTCTAAATATCTATAATGTACTCACAGTTGCACCATCGACCGTGACAGCGACCCTGTCGTGCGAGGACACCACCTCCAGGCTCAGGGTCTTAGGTGCTGTCTGCTGCAGGCGCAGGTTGTTGCGCCGACTGTACATGGTTAGCTCAGCCCCCACACCTCCCTCCTCGACTGAGCCTGTACAGTGTACAGTTACAGGTTAATGTGTATTGAGAATCATTATACAGTCAGTTACCGTATGAAAAGTATTTATACAGTAACCGCATGAGAGTATTTATACAGTCAGAGAGACTAATGAACGTATCCACCATCAATGAAGCTATCCATTAGTTTATAGGGAATTCCATCATAAATTGATTGAGTATGAAATAAGTGCATTAATTATCGTTAACTCGTCCCGTGATCATCACCATAAGATGTTCACTGAACAGGTGTGTTCACTGAACAGGTGTGTTCACTGAACAGGTGTATTTTAACAGTGAAATCAGTATACCTCACACACTTTCATCATAAAATTCACATCAAATTCATTCATGACAGGTATGAACAATTTAAGGTACGGTAATACATTCCAGAAACGTAGCCTAAAATCAAAACAAAAATGGAGAAAAACAAGTTATAATTCTTTAAAAAATGAGCATTAATTTCTGCATGCAAATATTACTTAATTAAAAAATATGGCATCTTGAAAAATTATCACATAAATATCGCAATTTGAAAAATTACCGCACATATATCGGACCTAGAAAAATTATTACAAAAATATCACACCATGAAAAAATATCACAAAAATATCGCACCAAGAAAAAATATCGCACCAAGAAAAAATATCGCAAAAATATCGCACCTTGAAATATTATCACATAAATCTCGCACGTTGAAAAATTATCACAAAATATCGCACCTATAAAAATTATCACAAAAATATGGCACCTTTAGAAATTATCACAAAAATCTCGCACCTTGGACTCGCATTTGGCCTGCGAGGTTGACCCTCTGTGACTTGTCGACGATGATGACGATGTTGACCGCGACGGTGAAGACGAGCACGAGCAGCAGCGCCCCTCGCAAGATTTTCGTCGTCAGTCGACGAGCGCTGGAGCGCAACAGGACGAAGCGCATGCTCCTCGTCAGGGTAGTGCTGCTCTTAGAGCTGTAGCTTTGTGGCTGGAAATGTCGGGGATCTGAAGTTTTTCTATGGAGGTCATGTTCATGACAATCGAGGGAACCGGAGAAAAATGAAGATGGAACTGACGACGAGTTATAAGAAGAAGATGAAGAAGACGAAGAACAAGAAGAAGGAGAAGGATAGCCAGAGCGACAAGCGTGTCGAGTATCACATGGAGAACGTGCTGGCACGTACGGGGAGGCCTTAGGGTTTGGTAGCCACGCATCCATGGTTGTCATCTCAGCGCGGTCCAGACTACGCCATCTGCACAGAGAAACGATATGCAATAGCGGACAAATGAGAGTAATTTTCAATAGCTCTTAGGTGTTCGGTGAAAATTCGGTGGGATTTCAGTGAGGTTTCAGTTGAGGAGATCTCAGTGGGTTTTCATCTACTGGGATTTAAATTGGGTTTCAGTTACTGGGGATTAAGGAGGGCTTCAGCAGCAGGGATATCAAGGTGGTTTCAGTCGATACCAAAAAATTTCATGAAATCGAGGTTTAGAAAAACAAATTTGACGCTGCAGTTACATTATTCTAGCATAAAAAACGTGCAAAAATACCTCGCGTCTAAGCTATAGGTAAACTAAACAGTAAAATCTCAATCTCCACGTAAAAAGATGAATACACTAAATGATTGTTTAAACTGAACTTGCCTTTAGTAGAAACCAAAGATTCCAGGCGTCAAAGCCTTAGCCTTTACATTGGATCAGAAATTTCACAGGACGACCCTGCCTTAGTGCTTTAATCCTTTAGGTCTGAGCTGAAAATTCAAGGACACAGCGGCATGAGGCGTCACAAGTTAATGCTATTCATGAGGCCAGCGGCGGTGGCCATGAAACGAGTCCCAAGTTATGAGCTTATATTGCTCTTCATATCCCTCGCATAATCAGGAATCATTCTATGCTTAAGTGTAGAAAAAATCCAGGGATAATTGGGTGCCAAATAAAAATACTGCATGTTTAAAAAATTCTTGAATCCCCAAAATAATTCGAATATGACTAAAAATCCAATGATGAATGGATAAAAATCAGCAAGGTTGCACGATTTGCGAGTATGATAGAAGCTAAATTCTTGAAGCCTGAATCCCATTCTAGGTTTCCTAGGCACTCCATATCTAACCCAAGTTTTGAAATGTTTTCAGTTATTTTTTCACAAGGGATATATCAGATAATCTTTTGCCCACAGTCTGTTACCTACTTAAAAATAAAAAAAAAATTCTATACTAAAGGAAGTAGCTGTATAGCTTACATCTTTCATTTAATTCGACGGTTTGATCAGTATTATGATATAATTGCTAACTAATTTAAGTGATTCATAAACATCTTGCTTGATTACAAGTCAAATATGAATTAGGAAGAGATTATGAATTGTATTATTACTGCATAAACTTAATAAAACCAAAATATTTGAACTTTTTATATTATATTTAAAATATTCTACTTTTTAGTGCACAAGTTAAGAATTAAGCTGGAGCCACTTTCATAATAACTTGATACAAAAGTTTATTTTCAACGTTCCACCTGCATAAGAAAATAATTGCAGAAATTTCATACAACGGATAAAATAAAAAATTAACACACTTACGTTAATATAATAGAAAAAGGAACACCAAGAAACAGACTAGAATGTAGTCACTATTTATCAGAGACCAGGCAAAAATGGCTCAAAGTTGAGCACGCATAATAGCGCCGGGCGACAGCTGCGCTCTTCATGCGCTATATTGAAAAATAAGCTCGACCATTAACCTATTTATGAGCTATTTAGCGCACACCAAATATTGAAATATTGCAGACTTATAATTTACAGCAGCAAAACTGCCCGCGCCCCTTCGTTGCTGTGCGATTTACTGCGCTATTGTCGTGGTGTTTGTCTGCAGACCGGCAGGAAGACTTAAGCGTATTTGCAGACCAGCAGGAAGACTTAAGCGTGTCTGCAGACCAGCAGGAAGACTTAAGCGTGTCTGCAGACCAGCAGGAAGACTGAAGCGTGTCTGCAGACCAGCAGGAAGACTGAAGCGTGTCTGCAGACCAGCAGGAAGACTTAAGCGTATTTGCAGACCAGCAGGAAGACTTAAGCGTATCTGCAGACCAGCAGGAAGACTTAAGCGTGTCTGCAGACCAGCAGGAAGACTTAAGCGCATCTACAGACAAGCAGGAAGACTTAAGCGCATCTACAGACAAGCAGGAAGACTTGAGCTTGTCTGCAAACCAGCAGGAAGACTTGAGCGTGTCTGCAGACCAGCAGTAAGACCTAAGCTTGTCTGCAGACCAGCAGGAAGACCTAAGCTTGTCTGCAGACCAGCAGGAAGACTTGAGCGCATCTACAGACAAGCAGGAAGACTTGAGCGCATCTACAGACAAGCAGGAAGACTTGCGCGTATCTGCAGACCAGCAGGAAGACTTAAGCGTATCTGCAGACCAGCAGGAAGACTTAAGCGTGTCTGCAGACCAGCAGGAAGACTTGAGCGCATCTACAGACAAGCAGGAAGACTTGAGCGTGTCTGCTGACTTAAGCGTGTCTGCAGACCAGCAGGAAGACTTAAGCGTGTCTGCAGACCAACAGGAAGACTTAAGCGTGTCTGCAGACCAGCAGGAAGACTTGAGCGTGTCTGTAGACCAACAGGAAGACTTGAGCGTGTCTGCAGACCAGCAGGAAGACTTGAGCGTGTCTGCAGACCAGCAGGAAGACTAGAGCGTGTCTGCAGACTATTACGCGTGACTGTAGACCAGCAAGACGACAATGAAAAAAATTGTCAAATTTTCTCGAAGACTGTCCATCATTGGATGTTTGGGTGCCGAGAAATAAGCTACGCTTTGCAGCGCTTGTGACCATTTAACTATTAAATATACTAATAAATATTATTAAAATATACAAGTCCTTTGCATAAGTGGTAAGCAGCAAAAGCGCACGTAGTGCGTGCATGCGTACATAACATTGCGAACGTTATCGACGCCTCAAGTTAAGTCAAGTCAAGCCTCAGTTATCGACGTCTGCGTGGGGACCTCATTGAAGTACACAAGTATACTCATGGTCTATACAAGGTCCCTGAAGGGTTACTAGAATTTGAAACAAGAACCAACACCAGGGGCCACGGCTATAAGCTAAAAAACTGCGCTGCAACATCTCCACGCGACAAAATTTCTTCACGCTTCGAATCACCGACATGTGGAACAGCCTCCCCGATGACATCGTTGGCGCTCCAAGTATGAACGCGTTCAAGAACAGACTAGATAAAGCTATGGAAAAATATATGTTCACATTTGAAATGCCTAGCTCCTTATCGAACCCGGTGGAAGTCTAGTAGCTACTTCAAACTATCGTCAGTCATGAAAAGATCCGGTCAAATGACACGATTTTAGACATCTTCTGTGAACAAGGCACGAAAAGGAAAAGAATCGGCGACAGGCCACATCAGGCCTGCACTTCAGCGCCGACATCACTATGTTATGTTATGTTATGTTACATAACGCACTCAAGAGGCGCGTACGTTATAATGTACAAACTTGAGCAAGGCCGTTCAGACAGTCACACATTACGCGATAACAAGAGAACAAGAGAACAATGTTCTTACTGAATACGCCATTGTGTTAGAAAAGTCGTAAAAAATTATATACATCTCTAAAAAACAATGTGGTACCATGACATCACGCGTCTGACCAATTCTGCGGAAAATGCAGAATTATTTTTACTAGAATTAAGTTATGGATTAAATTACAGTATTTTTACCAACGCAGTGAACAGTGCGACAGATCTGAACACTTAAATTGCTCATAAATTACAATGACTGAGATTATCTTGGTACCGAGACTAGTTTCTGCCTTAAGGGAACCACCAAATAATTACGAATGTACAGATAAAAAACGGCATAGTTATTACAAAATAATACATACTGCATCACGAAGTTAAGAGATAAGTTGATAACATTAGCCCTGGACAATAAAAACAATTGAAGTGAATTCAATCTTTCAGAAGACAAAAAAAGGGTTTTAATTTCAATTCAAAACTCCATCTAAAAAAAATTACAGCATTAAAAGCCACGAAAGTTCGAAAAGTGACGCAGCGGTTGTCGGCAGCGATCACCTTCACGCATGCCCGGCTAGCTCAGTCGGTAGAGCACGAGACTCTTAATCTCGGGGTCGTGGGTTCGAGCCCCACGTTGGGCGAAATCTTTTTTGAACCCCGTTTGGATTCGTCATTTTAGTCTATCGCTTATTAAAATATTCGTTATAAGATAAGACAATTATAAGCCAACACTTAATATTTGTAATGTAATTCGTGTGCGATTGTAATTCTTCGTATTGTAAAATAAATTAGACGCACGCAGCTGTGACCGTAACCTTATCCTTCAACGATGTACCGTCCCAGTATCACGGTATCCTATGCTGAAATTCAGCTACATCGCGACTGCATTAGTTTTCAGGGCCACATGACATCATATACTGTACACAACGTACAGGCGAGCCTATGCTGCACAGGCGAGCATATATTGTACAGGCGAGCATATATTGTACAGACGAGCCTATACTGTACAGGCGAACGTATACAGCACAGACACCGTAGCCATCACGTGAGTCTCACTGAGCGCGTGGTCGCAGCGGTGGAGGCTTGGCTCAGACGAGCGCGTCGCTATGGCAACCACGCGCAACATGGAGATTATATGGCGTCAGGGGCGGCATGAGCAACATATTTAGGGGTTTATGGATGATTTTAGAGATGCAAGTCAGAAGTCGATTCCCGCCGCCATCTTCTTTAAAAAATCTAGAGAGATTTTCAACTGAAGAATGGGTTAAAATTCCCTTGGAAAAATTCACTATTTGTATGAATCAATACCTCGGAGAATTGGGGCTGTAATTGCCGCAAAAGTGGACCTACACCAAACTAAAATATATTTTGTTGTTGATTTCTCAGGTTTTTCTCTTATTTTGTGTAACTTATGTATGTTGTCCTCATGATGTCACGGCGTGAAACAACACAAATTAGTGCCAGCGATATTGAGTCAATAACCTTAACATTCAGCACAATTAATAGTGTCATAAATATAAATGCCTGCTCCTAATGTTGTATCAGAAATATGAATGTTCGCTGCAGAACGTTGTGTCAGAAATATGAATGTTCGCTGCAGAACGTTGTGTCAGAAATATGAATGTTCGCTGCAGAATGTTGCGTCAGAAATATGAATGTTCGCAGCAGAATGTTGTATCAGAAATATGAATGTTCGCAGCAGAATGTTGTATCAGAAATATGAATGTTCGCAGCAGAACGTTGTATCAGAAACATGAATGTTCGCTGCATAATGTTGTATCAGAAATATGAATGCTAGAATTCTGTGTCAAAAACATGAATGTTCGATGCAGAATGTTGTGTCAGAAAACATCAATGTTCACGACAGGACGCAGTGTCAATAAAACACGTATGTTCACAACAGGAAGTTGCGTAAAAAAAAACACTAAACAGAAATGCGTTCCAAGCCAAGGTGCCATGCAAGCAGGTCGAATTGTTTATAAAACATGCAAAGAGTTACGAGCAATGCACGGCAGCGCTTGGTTCGTATTAACACGCAACATGTATACGGGACAAACATGCAATAGAGTACGTGCGTTCCATGCATGGTATACGTACCATGTTAAGTATGAGCTTTAAATCAATAATATATGCTTATTATTATTACTATTATTATTCTACGATGTATTTATCGTGGCGTCTGGTTCAAACGAACTTCGAGGGCACGCTACACATTATTAATATTAAATTCATGGTCATTTGCAATAACTGAACACTAATCAAGTTTTGAAAACTCTTCGAAAATATCAGCGTTCCTTTAGCACGTACAATTTTTTAGCCACCTTGTATATAATAGGAATAATAATAATAAGAACAAATTAACTGAGTCAGTTCACTGGCTGATAATGAAGACTGAAGCGCACAATCGCAGCCTCGAGACTGCGTTGGGCAGAGACAGAAATGAGACGAGGCATCAAGACGACGAGGCTGAGAGACACAACTCAAGACGAGGCTGGGAGACATAATTAAGACGAGGCTGAGAGACATCAGTAAGACAAGGCTGGGAGACATGACGATGCTGGGAGACATGACGAGGCTGGGAGACATGACGAGGCTGGGAGACATGACGATGACGAGGCTGGGAGACATAATTAAGACGAGGCTGGGAGACATGACGAGGCTGGGAGACATGACGATGCTGGGAGACATAATCAAGACGAGGCTGGGAGACGATCACGACTGCAAAGGTCATTCCCAGACCAGCACTTGCCGCTCACAGGCGAACGTGATGTTGCGTGCGACAGCTCTGGGTTCTTCCCGTAGTTAAAAATAAGAAAAATTTTAACGATTGAAGAAATAAAATAACTGTTTTAAATACAAACAGATAATGATGGTGGTTGAAGCATTTAGTACCGAGTAATGAAAGGCCAATATTTAAAAACCTGAAATGTAGTCTTAATAAAAACGTTTATTTTCAAGGAATACGAATATCAATGAACTGTGGGTCAAAATGAATGCCCCGGGTGAGGATCGAACTCACGACCTTCAGATTATGAGACTGACGCGCTGCCTACTGCGCTACCGAGGCGGTTATCTTGTATTCATTACTATAACATCTCTTAAAAAGGTTACGACAATAAATGATAACTCGAGATATTTAAATCATTATTGTGCTTCTCGTGATAACAAATGATCTTCTCCTGCGACAGTTGCTGGATCCCCACGCGGAAAAGATTCCCCACGCTGGATCCGCCATTCAAAGAAGACTGTTTAGCCACA
Organism: Hyalella azteca; assembly: GCF_000764305.2. Classification (NCBI taxonomy): domain Eukaryota; kingdom Metazoa; phylum Arthropoda; class Malacostraca; order Amphipoda; family Hyalellidae; genus Hyalella; species Hyalella azteca. Next base: position 229,786 of record NW_025943604.1, on the reverse strand, counting down.
AAGTTACAGCATTGAATTTTATGATATACTAGTAGATATTTCTAGAAAAAATGCCTTTGACATAAGATATTCCCACCTTCTCTTTGAATATTTATTTCAAGAGAACGAAATTCCAGCTGTAATTGTGTTCTTTTTTGAGTATTCACGAATTTCACACAGTCACAGCTTGTGAATGTTTAATATTGACATTACCTTTGTACAACATCTAACGGCACGGCGCACCGTCGCACGGGATTAGACTCCAACGACCACTGGACGAATACTGCAGTGGTAGGCACAATACTGCTGCAGTGGTAGGCACAATACTGCTGCAGTGGTAGGCACAATTCGCTGACAAATAAAATATCGGAAAAACAATTGTGATCAAACAAGTACACGTAATCATGGAGCATCTAACGGTGAATCTCGACTTCTCTATCAATACAGCGCATATACAATACTCCTCTTAGGCAATGGACAAAAATTATTAATAAGTTCTCAGCCCCTTTTATTCATCTGCTATTCAGAGTATTTAGTATAGGATCAGAATTTTGACAATTAAACACACGTTCAAGAGTATTCGTCGTTATTCTCACCAAGTTTTTCTTCAAGTTAATATGTTAAAGAGTTCAGTTGGCTCGATGTTTCACTCATTCATTTTACTCTAAAATTTACCTGTATCGTCTCAATCATGAAGAATTTCAAGTTGTTTTCTATTCCTAATTAATATTAATAATAATTAATTTTAAAAACGCTGTCTCTATATTACGCCGTGAGTCAAAAAGAGCTATGACAACAGCGGCCGCGCGTCCAACTCGTCCCCGAATGGCCGTGATCGTATAGTGGTTAGTACATTGCGTTGTGGCCGCAATAACCCAGGTTCGAATCCTGGTCACGGCAATGGGTGTATCTTTTATAAATGGGTTTGACGAGGGCGTGGTATTGGACCACCACCATTCCTGCCGATCCCAGGATTGCACGTATTATATTAGGACTTAAATAGTAGAAGTAACAGTCATATTTTAGCGACAAGCCGTTGTTATTCCAGTTAAAACCCTCGCAACAATAGCCCCGGCTGCATGAGGCTATAACAGCTGCCACGCAACACGAGACTACCACACAAAGGCAACAAACGACAATATTCGTCTCCAAAAAGCAATATCTAGCAACAGCAACGTAGAGCATTCAGCAACTTCAACATAGAACATTCAGCAACATCAACATAAAACATCCAGCATCAACAACTTGCAACATCCAGCACCAGAACAAACAAACAACAGTAACATGCAAGCAACATCCGGCACCAAAAATAGCATACCAAGAGTAACATAAAACATCCAGCACAAACAATAGCAACACACACATCCGGCACCAACAACAACATACAATATCCGGCACCAACAATATCAACATCCAAAGTCAAGCACCAGCACAACAACAGCAACACGCAACATCCGGCACCAAAAACAGCATTACAAGAGTAACATACAACATCCAGCACAAACATTAGCAACATACAACATCCGGCACAAAGAATAGCAACATACAACATCCGGCACCCACAACAGCAACATACAACATCCGGCACTAACAACAGCAACATACAACATCCAGCACCAACAACAGCAACATACAACATCCAGCACCAACAACAGCAACATACAACATCCAGCACCAACAACAGCAACATACAACATACGGCACCAAAAACAGCAACATACAACATGACCCATTTATTTTTCTCGGTGCGGGCGCCATGAGCCACACTATAGTTCCCTCCCGCGGTGCGCGGCCTCCGATGTCGCCGACATAATATTGAAGTAATATTAATAATTATTACTATTGTTCAGAAGAACTATTAAATGATTCGTCATAAACATCGTCCATAACTTTGTTCAACGTTCCATGATCATCATACATGTCATTGCCATCGGCTAAGTGAACGAAGCACAAATGTCTCAAACGTTTCGCCCGACCCGACGCAACGCTGAGCATGACCGAACGCTTTTCTATATACAACGTTCAATTAGCGAATGCAGGATTTAAAAAAGTGGTTCAAACGCAGCGTGTCATAAATCGCTTTACTATATAGGGTTTAATAAGCGAACGGCGGATTTTAAAAAGCGGTTCAAACGGTGGGCGTTATTGGGTGCTTTTCTTTAAAGGTTCATCTAAGCGAACGCTGGGTTTTAAACCAAAAGGTTCAAACGCTGCATGCTCATTATCGGGCGCTTTAACAAGCGTCGAAAGATACGAATAATCGAACGCTGTTTCATTGAGAGTTAAAAGACACGAGCCTAAAACAATGCCTTTAGTCGCGGCTACCTTGCCTTGCCCTTTGTTGTTCGAGGGGCCCTTAGATACAAGGGCAACATTAGGGCGGCAGGTCGGAAGCGATCAAGGATGACGTCAATGATAAGGTTTTCCCTAATGTTAGGTAATAGGGAGAGTGGCCTACGAGATGCCGCAGTTCCTTCTAATCTCACAGTCTGTAATGGCTAATTTGGCTAATCGATGGAGCAGCGCCAATAGCAGACTCCTGCCGAGGTCCAAAGGGTTTGTATGAAGACTTCGAATCACATAATATGTTATTTACTATATATTTAAGGTTATCATTTAAATAACATAAATTCCTAAAATATTGGAAGCATCTTAGATTCGTCTTTCGTCTTCGTGAAATTATTTTTTTGTACTTCACTTCCCTTTGCATTTAAGCTGTTAAAGCTTATCAACCAAGTAAAATATTTTTAATGAATCAAAAATAGCGTCCCTCATATGGCGTGCTTAAGACGACACGCGTGTACGCTTCGCTCTCTCCCACAATAAACGACACTTTACATTCTTGTTATTTTCACCAATTAATTTTAAACATTCCACATAACCAGTTACCCTGGCTTTACCCCCAATATGAGTGTTGGCACCCTTGAGGGCCATCTATTGGGTCTAGAAATATTTTCTTAGTAGCCCGGGCTGCTACAACGAGCTGATGCAGGCGAGCTGAGCAGCTGACAGTCTAGTTGAGGGTTGTCCTACCGTCAAAAGATGATCAAAACGTGTAAAAATTCACAATCAACAGCCGTTATATATCAAAACTTGTCTATAGAACAGACAAACGAGACGTGAATACATTTACAAAGGAAACGTGTTCTGCATAATTAAACACAAAGTGTCAAGATTGATGAAAAAATTTGTCAGTATCAACGATAAAAAGGATCAACATTGATGATCAAACATAGAGGTATTTTAGATAATAAATTATTTTTCATTAATGATAAACGTATCAAAATTAATAATAGAACGTATCAATATTGAAATGTATTGATATTGAAACGCATTGACATTGAAACTCATTAACATTGAAACGCATCGACATTGAAACGTCTTGATATTCAAACGTATTGACATTGAAACGTATTGACATTGAAACTCATCAACATTGAAACTCATTAACATTGAAACGCATCGACATTGAAAGGTATTAACATTGAAACGCATTGACATTGAAACGTATTAATTGACATTGAAACGTATTGGCATTGAAACGCATCGACATTGAAACGTATTGACATTGAAACGTATTGGCCTTGAAACGTATTGACATTGAAACGCATAAACATTGAAACGCATCGACATTGAAACGTATTGACATTGAAACGCATTGACATTGAAACGTATTGACATTGAAACGTATTGGCATTGAAACGTATTGACATTGAAACGCATTAACATTGAAACGCATTAACATTGAAACGCATTAACATTGAAACGTATTAACATTGAAACGTATTAACATTATAAGAAATGATTGATAAAACAAATTGTCAACATTAATGATTGTCAGGGCAGGCCCTCAAGACCGTTGCAGGAAGGAAGGACAAGGCGAACAAGTTTTAATAATTTAGTAAGAAAAGGAATAAATTCCTAAAGAATTGAAAGTTGCGGGTACAGAGAATGGCACAGTGCGTGCTTACCTATCACGTTACTTTAAACTAAATCCAGACTGAAACTGATGCGGAATTAACGGAACAAGTCTAAGCTTCGTGTCGGCTCCTCCTTAGTTCAACCACGGACAGATCGCACACACGCGGCGCCCAACTCAACTTGAGGTTTGCCATCTCAACAGAGCGGACGGACGCTAACGCGACGAAACTGGCCCGCGTAGAACTAGCTGGCTCTAGCAGCTTTAGCAGGGAAACAACAAGTGCTCCGGAGGTAACGTGGTCAGCGCCACCAAGCAGGCCCATCGGCGTACCTTAAAACAGAAGGGACATGGGCAATGTCAGGCTGTATAGGTGCTGCAGCGCCAGGGCGTTAAAGCGAGCATGGACATCGCGTTAAAGTCCGCTCGCGTTAAAGCGAGCACGGACATCATTAACAAAAAGACATAAAACATGGCCACTAGCAATCAACATATTGCTCGCGCAAATACATTTCAGAACCCTACAAAGGCCAGACCTAACCGCAAGTGAAAACAGGCCAGGCAATGAAGATCACATCCACAATTTAAGCAACCCTCCCTAATTTTATATTCACCTTAACAATTAATAAAAACTAGGTGAATGACTGAACGCGATAATAAATAGAAATTATAACACCATAACTAACTTGTATTAAGCTTTAGTCCTACGCAACTCACCGGCTAAACAGCAAACGAGGAGCGGCAAGTGCGCGTTCCTCCACGACTGAGAGAGCAGTGCGGCAAGTTTGCCGGCACGCATGACGAGACGTGTAAGTTTAGCGGAAAGTAAATTTACAGCGAGCTTTCCCTCACAATGATCAAACATTGATGTTTTCAATATAAGGTCCCGAGGGGCTGCGAGATCGCCCACCAAACACGACAAACATGAGCCCCAATATCGCGGGTGTTGGGCTCGCGGGGCATTACAGGCCAGCGGGGACATGGAACTTGATACCAAGTCGCTGCTGTTTACCTCTCAAGAAATAATGTAAATAACGCACGTTTTTAAATCATTCTACGACGGCAAGATTTGTTCTTATCAAAATAAAATTGTCGGCATTCCATCATTGACGATAAATTAAGCTTACCAGTCACAAAGGTAATCCTGTGTAATATCAAAATTACCCACTGTGTATATACATTACATTTTCAACAAATGAACACCATTAGAATATTGGATTATAAACCTATAATCCCTTCAAATTTTTTGATAAAATATCATCCATTTATAAAATTCAGTTAATAAAATATAATATTTTTAATTTTCTGTCGGTCTCACTTCAAGACAAGTGACCGCCAAAGCTACAAAAACCGGTTCAGATATTATCTTACCTGAACCGCGATTTAAAAAAGTGTGGAGAAGATCAAAAGTCGGCCAAAAACTCCAGACAAAGATCCACAAGTCGTAGAAAACTGCAAGAAGTTGCGTGAACTATAAGAAATCTTGAAGAACAGAATTGTAGGAAATAGTCCGAAGTCTTAATGAGTACTTCAAAAATTGAGCACTCAAACAAATAGAAAAAACGTAAATGGAAAATAAAAATTAAATCTGCATCAACATTGAAGTATTCACAATCACTGACTACGTTACAACGTTATAAGTGATTAAATTCCTTAGCACTTGAATTATTTACAAACACGATTATTTTTCAACGATGCATAATATCATGGATTTCATTTACAAATTGTGACCTCAAGAACATGACATCTTGAGTCGTACGTGACGACATAACCACGCTATTTATGTCCACATAACTAGAAGTTATACACGCACGGCGCGCGCAGTTAACGTCACACAGCGCACAGCAACGCCAGTATTCATGCGCATGTTTGTTTGCGTGCAAATCATACAAATCATACAGCCGGGCCCGAGAGAGGACATCAAGATGCTTTGCGAGAAATATTGCATTTTAGAGCATGACCGGCTTTTAAAGTACACAAATAGACGGAACCGGCCCAGATGCGAGCAGGGGCCGATCAAATGGCAATGTTGCCTGCGCACGACGGCTGTGATGCAGGGTATTTCCACTCAATTTCAATTGAACTTATGATGTACTGAAAATGTAGACATATGCTGGAAGTAAGGATCATTTCAATTTATCATTTAAAATCGTAACAACGTATCATACGCGGAGATTACTATAATTTTGCGAAGTGAGATGAGATATTTGTGGCCAGACCAGCTATTATAATATTCTGCGTCGCTCGAATCCCGTATCGGTGCTTCATTCCACAACTCCTAGGTAGTATAGTGGTAAGTATCCCCGCCTGTCACGCGGGAGACCGGGGTTCGATTCCCCGCCTGGGAGGACATTTTTTTCTCCCACGTTCAAATTTAATCTGTAATCAAGTTATCACATAAAAGCAGATAAATGAATATCCCCATCATTCATCTTAATTGTGGACAAAAATTTGTGATATATTTGGCAAGTACCCTTTTTCGAGCTACAAACTTGTATTCATAGTTGTGAGAGCTATTCGCTTCTGTACATAAAAAAAACTCAGGCCTGTAGCATTGAACAATTAATTTTATGAAGCAAGGTTTTCTATTATAGTTGATGTTTCTGTCATAATTTAATTCACTATGGCAAAGTGTCGAGCACCTATCACTCCTAGGTAGTATAGTGGTAAGTATCCCCGCCTGTCACGCGGGAGACCGGGGTTCGATTCCCCGCCTGGGAGGTGAAGTTTTTGGTTGCCTGCAAGACATCCACTAATACAGAAAAATTGAACATATTAATACCAACAATACAAAAAAAAACCATTTAAATGTTTCGTTCCGACAGAAAATTTTTTTTATACTGTGTTTCTGTCATTAAACCATTCTGCCCCATACTAGTTAGAAGCCATCCTTGGCCTGCACATCTACATCTACAAACACAAAATTTTACATCATATGCTGCACGGCATTACACTGCTTGCAGCATCATATGCTGCACGGCATTACACTGCTTGCAACATCATATGCTGCACGGCATTACACTGCTTACAGCATCATATGCTGCACGGCATTACATCACGGCATTACACTGCTTGCAGCATATGCTGCACGGCATTACACTGCTTGCAGCATCATATGCTGCACGGCATCACACTGCTTACAGCATCATATGCTACACGGCATTACACTGCTTGCAGCATATGCTGCACGGCATTACACTGCTTGCAGCATCATATGCTGCACGGCATCACACTGCTTACAGCATATGCTGCACGGCATTACACTGCTTACAGCATATGCCACACGGCATTACACTGCTTACAGCATATGCTGTACGGCATTACACTGCTTACAGCATATGCCACACGGCATTACACTGCTTGCAGCATCATATGCTGCACGGCATTACACTGCTTACAGCATAATATGCTACACGGCATTACACTGCTTGCAGCATCATATGCTGCACGGCATTACACTGCTAGCAGCATCATATGCTACACGGCATTACACTGCTTACAGCATCATATGCTACACGGCATTACACTGCTAGCAGCATCATATGCCACACGGCGTTACACTGCTTGCAGCATCATATGCTGCACGGCATTACACTGCTTACAACATATGCTGCACAGCAATTCACTGCTAGCAGTATTATATGCTGCAGGGCTAAGGCGACATGACTGATCGAGCAGCTTACAAGTAGCAACCATCGGGAGCGGCCAAGCAATGAATGGTTTGATTTGCGACCGCGGAACCATCAGTCAGACGCGACGTAAACACGCCTCACTCGGCCCGCTACACTGACTCATATGCTGCGGCAGACGCTGGCTTTGAGACATATTAAGTGGGAACACCATGGCAAGTGCTGTACATCGTTTATATAGGTGACTTATTGGAAGCAAATAATAGTACTATAATTAGCAATTTTCGGAGGAAAATGCTTGCTTAAAGATTTCTGCAATTTCCTGCGGAAAATGCTTACTTAGAAAGCTGTACATTGTTTGGTAATGGCAGTTGAATATAGGGTGGCCGTCATATTAATGTAATACTGTAGACAAATATTATACACTATTATTGGAAAAAATAGTAAAGCTTTCTTTATACGTATCATGCAAGCAATTGATGATCGAAAATGACCCTCTCCAGCATGGAAATTCAAGTGTCAGTGCCATAAATAACATTCTTCTGCATGAACATTACTCGGCATTAACATTCCTCCTAATTAACATTCCTCCTAATGAACATTCCTCCTAATGAACATTCCTCCTAATGAACATTCCTCCTAATGAACATTCCTCCTAATGAACATTCCTCCTAATGAACATTCATTGGCATCGAGACAGCACTTACGTTTCCGTCATCATGATTCACTTCCTAATTTTCTTAGTCATTTTGCATTCAAATACGAAGCGCGCACGTACATTGCACTCACGTTGATTAAACAAAATGAAGGCCCGCTTTAACAAGCTTGAAATAAATACAAATTAAGCCGAAGATTTACAAAAATGTTCTGCCTAAGTCTCACGTGATAATTAATGCAGGATAGTTAGATTTCCATCGGATAAATAAAGCAAGTTTTCATAGGCAAGTCGCGGACATTAATCAGGGCTGGAAAATCGAGCGATTTCAATGCAGAGCTGAAGCCGGTCGCTCACTCCCCGAATATATTAATTGACTGAGGATTGAGCTCCCCGGATTGAACTAAATCGAGACTTAATTGCTTCCGGAAGTTGGAATTTTGATGGGAATTTTCATCAAATGACAGACTTGACTCGATGAGAAGCATACCTTATTTATGCTCTTAGGTATCGAAGAGGTTACAAAATTATAATAGCAAATGCCAAATAACTCCGCTGAATAATTACATGACATTTAATTGTTTAGTTACATTTGCAGGTTTTGCCAGAGAAAAATTACCCAATCGTGGTAGGACAGAAATTTGGCTTTCGTGAAGTATTTTCAGTAACTCGGCAAGATTACTCTAGCGCTCAAAAGTCTGGTCGCAAACAGCGACAGCGCAACCGAGACACGTTCATTGATATTAGAAATGTTTGAGGCAACATATGGAAACTACAACAGTAAGAGGTCTATCCAAACTGGTGTTATTAGCGCATTTTCTCATTTATGGAAAAAATGCAATATTGTGCTCGCCATGTCCGTCCGTCCGTCCGTCCGTCTGTCTGTCCGTCTGTCCGTCCGTCTGTCCGTGACCTCTCTGTCCGTCTGTCCGTCCGTCTGTCCGTGACCTCAAGTTTTCGTCGACGAGAAAATGCGCTCTCTGTCACTCACTGCAGTGAGTACTGAGTTATATTTTTTTCAACTTGGTTTCGATTGTTTACAGCAAATAGGTGCGTAGAAAAATACTTACAGAAAAGTGGTCAGTTTATTCCAGCAGCTACGGTTCGCGTTTTTATTTCACCTGCAGTAATCGCTGTTACTAACCACGTCGCCGAGGGCCAATTTTTAGAGATGGCACCAGACCCACCGAAGCTGAGGTCTACCGATAATACTTTTAGTGAATTATTTATTAGAGTGGACTGAGATGGTAAACTCGATAGGCAGAAACCTTCTTCGGTGTTTGATGTTATTCATTCTGATCTTTTTTAGCATAGCCTGTTACTGTTTTGTCAATAGCGCAGCGCCAGCCGTTCACGAGGAGGATTAAACCCCGAGCTTTATCTCTTATGGCGGCAAACCTTACAACTTTACCTTCTTTAGCAGGAAACCTCGGATATTCCCCTGAACTAGCAGTAAAGCGACCACCCGCGTGTCGGCCATCACCAGCAAAACCCATCACACGGCGGTCCTCAGTTCGCTAAAGAATCACCAGACGTCGTCTTGAGGACACAACGCAAACCCGCTCGCGTGACAGGACATCGCCTGGCTATTACCCTCCCTAGGCTGCAAGCTCATGGGCGACGCTTTGTTTCCATGCTTACTCTGCTCGCGCGTTCTTATCTTGGTCGTATATTACACGAGGCCCACATGCCACTGGTATAATTTAGACCCAGACAAGCGTTTGTTGACTCCCGGTCTTCGCGCGCGCCATGACTTGGGCGACGGCTCCCCAACACGCGCCAAGAACTTGCACAGCGATACCTGCGACACGAGTTTAGATCTCCAACACATTGTAAACAACGCCGGGATAAGCTTACAAAAATAACGAATGAAATAAACCAGATTTTAAAATTTACCCGACATTGTTCGCCTCAGGCGTCAAGACAGAATTGCACCACAAGTGCTGCTTGAAATACTTTATGTAGGAAAATATAATTGAAATGGTCAAGTTAATATAATTAGCCGTGTGCAAAATTGTCGCAATCGGCACATATCGTCAATTACTGTGAAAGTCACAGGCTTTTAAATCCAAGTTTCGAGCAATTCGAGATATCCTCATCTTGACAATTAATTCATATTCGTGCTTCAAGAATTAAGTATTAATAATAGAAGACTACGTGCCAGATATTCCGATCGTGAAGAGGACTCGCAAGGAATGTCGAGATACCCTCATCTTGATAATTAATTCATATTCGTGTTTCAATAATTACGTATAATAATAGAAGACTACGTGCCAGATATTATGATCCTGAGATCCTGTAAGGAACGTTAAGGCTCGTCACAGGACTGCGGGTAACGGCAACATCAGGGCAATACTCTCGAGATCGCTCGGCAGGAGCGCGTTTATAAGAGCCGCTCAGCCGCTCAGTGGTAGCGCTTCACGCGCCGTGGGCCAGGGATTGTAACGGCGACTGCAGCAGATCACCGCTCTTGTGTAGTTATACTCCTGTATAGCTATAGTCTTGTATAGTTATAGTCTTGAATAGTTCTACTCCTGTATAGCTATAGTCTTGTATAGTTATACTCCTGTATAGTTATAGTCTTGTATAGTTATACTCCTGTATAGTTATAGTCTTGTATAGTTCTACTCCTGTATAGCTCTAGTCTTGTATACTTCTACTCCTGTATAGCTCTAGTCTTGTATAGTTCTACTCCTGTATAGCTAGTCTTGTATAGTTCTACTCCTGTATAGTTATAGTCTTGTATAGTTTTACTCCTCTAAAGTCATAATCTTGTATAGTTTAACTCCTGTATAATTTTAGTCTTGTATAGTTTTACACCTGTATAGTTTTAGTTTTGTATAGTTTTATTCTTGTATTTATATATAAAGCACGAGGTTGTTCATTATCAAGGGAGAATCATCTGCAGCTAATAGATTTTTCGGATCAATGTGGATCAAGATAGTAAGTAGAGATGAGACGGCATTTAAGGATCGTTTAGATGTTGCAGATATTTGTTGATATGCTTGTATTATATTTACTACACGAGACGAAGGATCAGATGGGTAAAATAATATAGGTAATCGTTGTTTTCCATTTGGGCCCGTTTCTCAAAGATAGAAAGCGTTTTAAATTAGTTAATCGTGGATCATAAGAAAATGTTGAACGCTCCATCATATTTATCCAAGATGGAGTAACAACAACATAGTTATGCATTGATATACACATTTTGAAAATCGCAGCAGAACACGAAAATTATAGAATTGTGATCTCTGCGAACAAAAAGATGTTCCGAGCACATTTATCAGCCAACTTGGATGACTAAATCAATGAGGCACGAAGTTCGACAGGAATTGTCTATTCGGCTGCATGAGCTGAGGAGCTTCGAGATGGTGTTCGTGTTTTGAAAGGCCGCTTTCTTGCGGCGCTCTCGCTAACTTTTCTGGCTAGCACTCAGAGCTTCCGAATGCCTGATGAGCGACCAAAGGCAAAATGTTCGTCAAAAATCACAGCGAATGATCCCTTGGTTCCTACAAGGGTTGAAGAAAAGGCGTCAGGTGTGATAAAAATTACGGTTCATTAGAATAGACAAATTTGCACCATATCAGAAGCTATTAAAATCCACGAATATGTTTTACGAAGTATGCTTGGATCGCATTATGCTTACATGCAACGGTATATTAGACAGTTAAAATTAATTGGAAAATATGTCTCTGAAATGGTGCAAAATGTGTTCAAGAGATTTGTATACACGGATCCTTGAACAGCTTATATTTACGACAAAAGTTTTAGGAAGCTAAATTTATACGCATATATTTGATCTTGTATTTTCCTGTTTGAGCGAAGTAAATCACGTACAAACAAGAACAGAATAAGAACAAAAAATTAGGAATAACAAGTTGCTCTGATTGGATATGACCTCGAAAATTAGATTAATTACAGGTGAAGACGGGAGCTATGAGACAAAGGTAGCAGCAATCGCTAACGTGGCGCTACGTTGCGACACTCATTGCGCTGAGGTCATTCGCACTCGTTGCACAACCTAAGGCAAGTCGTTAAGAGAGAATTATAAAGTCGAGACTGACGGTAAATGTTAACTCGAGCGCAGTTAATTCACATAAAGAAAGGATTTCAACAACGAAGATAATTTTTTACTACCCTTTGTCATAGAAAGGACGTTTGTTTCAAATATTATAGACTTAGTTTCAATCTTTTTTCTTTCAAAATCATGCATAAGTATACAATGAGCTAATTTGCCGATGAATCAATGAATTTTTGACTAAAAAACTAACGAAAGAAATCAACGAATAAACGAAAAACTAAGGAAGGAATTATCGAGACGAACATGCGTTAAGTGATAAATTCTCTCGACACGATTGAAACTCCAGATTTATATATTTTCAAAGAGAACCAATTAAGGCGATCTAACTTTGACGTTCTGTTGCAAAAATTACCCGACAATAAAGTAATGAATACATGCTCGAGATACTTCGATGGATACCAAAGAACGGTACATTTACGCTTCAGGAAAACGAGAAGTTGCGATGAAAGATAACCCGAATAGCTTTCAAGGAACGAAGCGTAATATTAAACTCACTTTCAACAGTCACGTGCTGAACTGCAATTCAACGAGCTTGTTCACATGTGCGCAATCTTTGCACAATGAAATGAAATTGAGAGTTTAATGTATAACTTTTATGATCAATTGAAATGAATCAAATGACACATGCATAATGAATACCAAGGTCCACAAATCACAATGTTCATAACTTGTCAGATCAACAAGCGTACGACTGATATTTCTGGTGATAAATCATCTATTTGTTCTCAGAACTGCACATTAAATGAAAACTTTTATAAATAAATTCACCCAATTAACCAGGTGCGTGGAATCTCTTCTCTGTTGCAATAAGAAACAATCTGAGTCACGAAATATTCTTAAGCAGATCAATCACTTCGTTAGCTATTTAGCGCCCAATATGCTGATTAACGAAGCAATTCAAGCAATTTTCAAATCAGTCATAAAATTATTTGCAAAATATTCATAATAGAACGAAAACAAACACAATTGAGCGTCATCATGGAGCTTTGCACTTAAATCCTGCTGGCTGTATTCACTTTCACTGGAGCTCCTCAACAGATTTCCGCAAGCTGAATAATCCTGCAGAAACAAAACAAAAAATCCGTCTTTTTACACGAGATCGTTTCGAAAGCAGCCAGCAAATTCACGATTGAATTCAGTCTGTGTTACTCGATGTCATTTACTTCCCATTCAAGGAACAATGCACAAAGCATTTCGAGAATCACGAGAGAAAAATACACCAAGAAATAAAGTATTAAGAATCTCAAAGACAATCGGCACGGCACTTGGTGTGAGGCGAACAATGCAAGCGTATATACGCAAGAACGTTTGGACGCAACGGCAGAGAATGGGAGGCGGTGGCTTTATATATACATATACCATAGTTAGCTTGCCCTTCGTCTTAACGCTGCAAAAGGTGATGTGTTGCTGACAATTAAGGCTGCAACAAAATTACAATTCCTTGGCAAGGATCGGAAATTAACGAGAAATTAAATTTTAAAGTGATACGACTTCATCTGTTTTATCGAGTCTTTACTGGCGTAATAATTTATAAAATTAAGGCATATAATACTTTACACTATGGACCAAATAGGGGCAAAAGAGACTATTATGAAAAAATGACGAACATAATTCGGGTCCATTCGTACCGGGAAGACGGGGAAGACTCGAGGTATCATTATATTGAAATGTCAAGGCGGGACCTCCGTATATATATAATGTCGAGGGCCTTAATCATGCAAGCAATGCAATGAAAGACAAGAATACAACTAACTCGTACACATGACGTATCGAGAATATCACTATTAGAGTTATACAGTGGGGGGAAATAAATATTCGTACACTTGAAAAATCGTATTTTAATGTATGTAAGTACACAAACTTAACAGGAAAAGTGATTTAAATTATGTATAGACACGCATAGTATTCAAAAATACTATCAAAAGAAATTAAATCTTATAAATCACTTCTCCTGTTCAGTTTGTGTACTTACATACATTAAAATACGATTTTTCAAGTGTACGAATATTTATTTCCCCCCACTGTATTATTACAGCATCATTATTGCAAATAAAAAAAAATTAATTCATTTAAAAATTCAAGGTTCTTACTTATTAGATCTCTCCAAATGTGGCATTTAATACTATCGATACACAATATTGATAAACAGAGTAGCAACATCATAACATGCATATTAACCAATTGTAGAAAGCTATATACGAATGTCATTCATTTCAACAAAAAAACGACATGATCTCAAGAAAGATTGAGCTTTGTACGCATGGTCATTTAAAATCTTGAGAGTGAGGCTATGAGAACTAAACTTTTTCACCAATTAAACCTAAGCTAACAGTCACAGTCCAACGTACGCAGGTCGCTTACTTAGTAGTCAAGTTGATGGGTCAGCCGATGGTTGATCGCAACATTACCACCAACATTCAAACGCGCCAATATTGTAAATGATGGTCAAATACGTTAAATAATAGCAGTACAGTTGACTTCATTCTTTCCGAAACGTTATAGAAGCTATTATATAGTCGAGTTCATGCGAATCGATTGCAACAATTTGTTGTCTTTAAAATCATGGCAATTAAAAATACTAAGCAATTTACCGCACAAATAAATCTATTCTATACATGAATAATTGGCCAAAAAAATTAAATTCAGATTTTTGACAAAAGGAATGCAACAGAGTTTTAGATTATGACTCGGAACTGGTAATTGACGCAACTTGTTATTGATATATTTCATTAATACATCGGTATGTGATGAATAAAAATACATTTATGATTCATGGTGGCAGAGAAATACGATTCAGTCAATAAAAAAAATTAGATCAGTACTCACTGCAGTGAGTGACAGAGAGCGAATTTTCTCGTCCGTCTGTGAAGTCACGGACAGACAGACGGACGGACATGACGAGCACAAAGCGCCTTTTTTCCTAAATCAGAAAATGCGCTAAAAAATCATTGGACAAATAGGAGCGTTATTTTGGAATCAATTTTTTATTTGAACACAAATCCCTGTTGGTGATTGAGCTAATTAATTTAAGCACAATTTCAGTACAATCAAAAATTCATCGTAATAATTTTTCAATTATCTTCTAAGCTTTGCAATGCATACCTGATGAATATCACAACTTCACAAGCAAGAAACAAGAGCCACGACCTACCAGCGTACCTACAAAGCAGTGTCATCAATTTCGCTGCGGAAAATTTAAAAGAAAAATTTCCAAGGCAAAATGCAGGGAAGAAAGCAAGGCTCAAGGGCCAGGAGGCAGCTGATGGAGAGCTCCGCAAGTTCCCGTCCAAAGTTCCAGAGGGAGGAAAAATGGCGTGAGTTTCAAAGGGGCTCCTTGTGAGACGGGCGGGGCACGAGCTTTGCAACCGCAGCTAATCCTGAATTTCCTTCCCGACAAGTTAACTCCTTGATAAGTTCATCAACCGCCGCAATCCTGCATTTTTATTCCAGCAAGTTAGCTCGACGACAAGTTCGTCTACCGCTGCAACCGTGCATTTCTATTTTCTTCACCGACAAGTTTGCTCGACAAATGAAGTTCATCCACCGCCACAATCCTGCATTTCCATCCCGACAAGTTAACTCCTTGACAAGTTCATCAACCGCCGCAATCCAGCATTTTTATTCCAGCAAGTTAGCTCGACGACAAGTTCGTCTACCGCTGCAACCGTGCATTAAATCTCGACAAGTCAACTCGACAAATTCATCCACCGCCACAACCCTGCATCTCCACACCGACAAGTTTGCTCGACAAATGAAGTTCATCCACCGCCACAACCCTGCATCTCCACACCGACTGAGTGCAAGCACAAACACAGCGGCCGGGGAGTGCAAGCACAAGCACAGCGGCCGGGGAGTGCAAGCACAAACACAGCAGCCAGAGAGTGCAAGCACAAACACAGCAGCCAGAGAGTGCAAGCACAAACACGCCCGGCAGAAAGATCAACAGTAGATCACCATCAACCAGACCATCACCATCACTAAGTTACAGATATCGAGTTACAGTATCGCATCTCAGATTTGATCCATATAATCGCAGAATAATATAGATTTTGAACCATGAGTTACATCGTGTGTTATATTGAAATTATGTACATTACAGTTAGTGACCATAAGGTCTAGAAGTGGAGACTGGTTGTTTCGTATAAGACGGTTAGGTTGTTCTACAAACAATCCGTGTAATGGCATTCGGACTTTATAATAACTAAAATGGCGCTCGTGAAGGCTGGCGGTAAATGTCGCTGCCAACCTTAAAATTTTAAAGGTTAATTAAAGTATAAAAAAGTAAGGGAACGAAAATAAATCCCTTCATACAAGTGAATTTTATTTATTCATAGAACCAGGTTTGCTTGATGTCTATGAACAGTTTACAGTCAGTGCAGCGTGTAGTTAAAACCATGCAAGCGAGGAGTCCGATACTCGATTAATAGTGCCCACAATTTCAGTCGTCTCGTACAAAAATAAGTGACAGTCGAGACGTTCATGCTAACTGTGATGGTCGAATGCAAACTGTGATGGTCGAATGCGAACTGTGATGAGTCCTGTAGATTTAATGAAAAATGCATCCGAATATCACCGGAAAAATTCAAAAACACAATCTTGAATTCTTAGTCATTTCTTAATCCCGATCAAAAATTAAGATAAATAATTTACAAGCAAGAAACAAGAGCCACGACCTACCAGCGTACCTACAAAGCAGCGTCATCAATTTCGGTGCGGAAAATTTAAAAAAGGAAATTTTCCAAGACAAATGGAGGTCGGCAGTGTTTCGGAGCTGTTATAATGTCTTGTAGTTTAACAGTGGCGATATAATACAAGAAATCTTTTTCAGCCAAAACAACTTTTAAACCGAAATATTACTATAATGATTGTACGGCAATGTACAGTCCAAAATTATTTTTCGTTCTAACGATGATATAACAGGCTGACGGCTAAAAAAATTAATGAATTCACTTGTGATATTAAACTAAACTCGTGCTCTCACGTACAAGTCCCGTGTGGTCTAGTGGCTAGGATACGCGGCTCTCACCCGCGAGGCCCGGGTTCGATTCCCGGCACGGGAATAATTTTTCGTGGTCATGGCTTAGCTTCTTAGCAAAGCTAGCATCACATTGTCGCCGGACACAACAAAAGTTCGGGCCATTGAGTTCTGTCGCACAGCAGCACGTTTCAGAAATATTACGTTCATTGACCGGATACTTTTACCAAACAAATATATTTATTTTATTGTACGACAACCAAATTATTTGCCATATTTATTAACGGATAAAAATCAACAGCCACAGAATCCCCCCATGCAAAATACTATCCTTATAAGAGAGCCAAGCTTGATTTTTAATTTTCATGCATGCGGTGCCACAAGCCACCACATAACGGGCACCAATAAAACGTCAACATTATCTAGCACTGAAAAATTTGGGTGGACGACCAACAGAGATATGATCGGCTGGACACAACAAAACATCGACGTAACGAGAACCTAGCTCGTCAACTAACGAATAAATGGCAGAATTGTTCACTCTTCTGAGGTTTTATTACATCTAATATGTTGAGCAATGCAATGGAACTAACGAATATACAGTGGAATTGTTTAGCCTTCTGAGATTTTATTACATCTAATATGTTGAACTATTTTATTATGTAATTGAACTAACGAATATACGGTAGAATTGTTCAGCCTTCTGGGATTTTATTACATCTTATTTGTTGAACAGTGCATTTGAACAAACGAATATATGGCGGAATTATTCATTCATCTGAGGTTTTAATTATATCTTAAATGTTGAGCAACGCATTTGAACTAACGAACTAAATGAACTAAAAATGAATGAACTAAATTCTAATATACGGCGGAATTACTCACTTTTCTGAGGTTTTAATTATATCTTATATGTTTAGCAATGCATTTGATACCAGAGAGGAGAAGCGGTTGTTGACCTGCTGGATGAGACTATAAGATGACCGTCACATGAACTTACACTCAGAGAAATTAACGTGTCATCGTGTCCTATGTGTGACTTACCCACATCACGAGCAGATAGCGCACGTATATAGTACTGATACGCACTTATACACAGTAAAACTGGGTCAGGGTGACGCACTCAAGGGCATAAATGGAATCGCAATTTGGACAAAATCATACTCATTCCTTTGAGTGTAGCAGCACCGGAATTCTCTGCTGCAGTTCATAATTTGCAAGTCAATGGCAAGTCAAGTCAGCGCAATGATATATGCGGCAATTATCATGATTGTTAATATGAGCACATTATCGCCGATGCAAGAAAGATTCAACGCAAGATAAGTCTAAATTATACGTAGAACGCCTTGTACCCGTCATGTTACGTCACCAGTAACGCCAATTATCATTTAAATTAACAATTAAACCACATGAATCAAATTTAAAGCCAGGGATTCCTTAACAATGTCGTAAGGACTTCAATAGCGCGAGCCGCTGCCAGACCACGCACGAACAGGTAAATCCTTAGCATGGCTAATGCAAATCCATATTTAACACCGGTTTTTAGGACCCCGGAACATGAGATGTCTTTCTTGGCCGATCCCAATGGCAGCAGCAAATTCATTTAGTGTCAAAATTATAATGGGGGTCGGTAACTGTGAATTTAAAGACAATATTTCAAGGTTAGAAATTCTTGAAGCAGAACAGGGGGTCCCATTAAAAAATTCTACATAGTTAAGAACAGCTTAAATGCTGGCGCCCTGACCTTTCGTCTAGTCTGATACTTCCATTATATTTACAGCTTGTTGTCCAATTCGATATGCTACAGAAGCGGGTTACTCATTCAATAAATTATGCCAATATTGATAAGCACGGCTACTTCAATCCTCCATAGTTCTCGAGAAATTTATAAGCATATATATATATATATATAGATCTAAATGATAAAATTTGCCCTATTATTGGAACCAGGTTTCCAGTTCAATCCCCGATTATTTTTCGTCAACTTCCTGTTTTCTTGACATGAATTACAGTTCGTTGAGTGAGAATGGTAGTAACAATTCAGCAAATAATTTATTTTTGTATTATTTAACTGTTAGCAATAAACTTTTAATTCGCGTAATGCTTCAAGTTAGGAGAAGCAGGAACTAACAACTATACGAATGTGATTTCTGGAATGAATCACAAATGCACATTATTTAACAACAATGTGCAAGAAACAGCACACGTCGTGGACTCGATATTGGCAAAAGACACACTTTATTAACAAATATAACATTAGTAAAAGGCGTTAATATAAATAAAACGCGTTAAGATAGATCAAACGCATCAAGATAAATCAAACGCGTTAAGATAACTCAAACGCGTTGAGATAAATCAAACGCGTTAAGATAAATCAAACGCGTTAAGCTAAATCACACGCGTTAAGATAAATCACACGCGTTTAAGATAAATCAAACACGTTAAGATAAATCAAAAGCGTTACGATGAAGTAAAGGCAGGCCGCCTAAGTACAGGTGATCGATGAACGCGTCCAGCCGTGCTGGGATAGCCTCATGTCACGGAGCGATCGCACGCCCAAACTTTACAGTCCTCAGCGCTAGCGTTCTTCGCCGGTGTCCGAGGATCTGTTTTTGCCCCAAACTTCGCAACTGGTTGGGGAACCTGGACGTAGCGGTGTTGAAGGGACTAAGGCCTATTTTCTAATCTCGGAAAAAAATTGCGCAGTATATAGGAGCATCCGCGGTGAAGATGTGACGATTTCAAACAAACTAATGTCATGATAATTAATATTTACGACATCGGCGGCGATGATGTGGCAATATTAGAACTAAATTATCTCAAGGTAATATTCAAGAACATCGGCAGCGATCATTTAATGTCATTTACCAAGACTTTCGGTTAAAAACACAATATTAGTGAAGTATCGGAGGTGATGATTTTGAGATATCCACAACATTGGAGAGCAGCACATTATGTAGGGGAGAAACACCAGCTGCGATGACGCAGCGATATTTACGTGAAAAATAATCAAGAATTATGGTAGAACGAGGTGTTAATTTGAACATGCCTCATCTTGGAAACCTAAAACCAACGATGCAGAGCACATGCTCCCTATACGTACACCTTACAGGGCTGTCGACCGCAAAACCTGCATGGGTCTGGAACCGCTCTGTAAAACGACTCCCTACAACGTTTGTTCATAAAAAGTGCCCAGCAAGTGAATGCACAAAAAGCGACACCGAAACAACGGAGAAAGCTTGCACCGACATCCTTAGAAAATCCCAAAAACGCAGATGCAAACAACGATGCTGTGGTTGTAGTCGAAAATCAACGGCAGTTTTGAATAGCCGTTCCAACGTTCTAACGAAACATGCAGGAATCGAGAGATCCTGGTCTTTTTGTAGTTATGTGCTCCAGTGAACAAGTATGAATATTTTCTCATATATATGCCTTTTTGAAATTGAGTATTATTAACTGCATAGAAAAAGCTGATGTTTTTACGTTGAAAACGCAGATAGAACAGAATCATTCCGCTTTCATACAATGAGAATTTATGACCACTCACATCACCGAACATTCAAGGGACTTTTCAATAGTTGAATTGAATTGTTGAATTGCTTGATAAAATTGTTTCTGACTATTCTCCTAGAAATATTTTCTTGGTTATACCTAGAAACATTCAAGAGATAGCGAATGTTTCCATGCTTGAAAACTTTAGACTAATTCTTACCAGAATACATTTCTAGGTGAACACAATAAACGAATTGACTTGTAAACGGATGATCGTTAAATAGGACACTAGGTTAATAGATTTATTGAATACAATTTTCAATTTTTTTATTGTTTTTGTTATCTAGCCAGTTATACTAAACAATGATATTTAAGTTCAAGGGAATATTTATATTCTGACCCTTTATACAACTAAGAGTATTGAGAAATTAACTATTTATAGAGACCTAACTAGCAAAGGCAAGTTTACCAACCAGGAATTTTTACTAAAAAAATCGATTCGTGCTTCAAGAACTAATAGCGAACAAAATTAAACGGTGAAGGCGAAAACAACAGTCATACACATGGCCAGTACACAGGTAAATGGACTAGAATATTTGGATGAAAAACCCGACTTTAAACATAATCCAGCACATGTTAACAATATCCACTAGCCTGTTTCTGGACCCTTGAAAAAATTAACTGACATAAGCACTGGAATACCTAATAATTATAAATGCGTGAACACTTCCTCTACTAAAACCAAAAAACACAGATCCGCGTAGCAGGCTATCTGTAACAAATGGACCACATCCGCCACGAACCAAACGGTTCCTGGCGATAAGGAACCATCAGCCTGAATGGAAAGGACGCTCATGAATTGCAAGCGTACCTCAAGAAATGAAGCAGTTCACTGTGAGATTTTTTCCAACCCGCAGTGGAAGATAAGAAAGCAAGGAATGTTCAGGAGGGAAATGCATGCAAAACACGCGAAGACAGAACACGCAGGCGGTTGAGCAAAGAAGCGACGTCTACGGAGTAAACACCTTAAATTAGAAAAAATATTCTGGAGTTTACGGAAGGAATCCAACAACTCTTGAGGAGTCGAATGCTTACCGAATTTTATAGATTGTAGGTCAAATGATCTATAAAAAAATTGACGAGCTGTAAAAAAATGTTTATTCAAGCGAGTGAATTTTTAGTTTCTCTTTAATACCCACGAAATTTTGGACGAGGAAAAACGGCCGCAATAAACAAATTAGTTTATGAAAAAGTTTACAATAAATTTCAACAGGAATTGTGGACAGTCTCGGCTATCAGTCAGGTTTACCCGCAAATGAGAATTGAACTCCAGAAAAGAAGGAAGCTCAAGAGAGCAATGAACAGCAAGAAATTCACATCTGAATATCAAATGACGACGGCGTCAGGTTTGGATGATAAGATCGGTCATTGTTACCTAGCCCAAAGATATATATACGAGTTATAGCTGACTAAAGACAATTAAGCCAAGCTTCACTTGGCACAAACGACACACTTTGTATTAGAATCATATACAAAAGAGGAGCCGAATTATCGATATTTGCATTGGTGTGAATAACTTGAGCAATTCTACTTGTCTGGGTAAATATTCCTATAATTTATTTTCATGAAAAGACTTGACAGTAAAAATATCACAATAGGCATAACATTAGGTTGATTAAATTGGCAGTAATCATACCTTCACGGACGTAAGTTCAAGCACAAGCAACTTTGCATTTAGCAATTAGAATGAAGCATATGTAACTTGCGTTCACTGAAATACATCCCAATAAGGAAAATTCTACATAATCACATATAAGAAAACGGGGGAGCTAGACTGAAAACTAAGCATCATGGCATTGCTCTCAAAGAAACGTAACAACAAAAGCGGCAATGGTAAACGAGGCAGCAAATCGTGAGAGCCAGAACCACTGTATAGCTTAATGTAAACTTGTTAAGCTTTCATAATTGACGAATATAATCAATAATGTCGCGCCACAATGGGATCCGTGTATCAGACAGCTATAGAGCGCAAGTTGTTCAACAATCTCCATATGCTAAGTGAATACAAACACCGAGTGGCTTGCTTGCCTCAAGTACTCGTATCTCACAACGCGGTACTTAGGGAAAACATTTCTATTCAATAACGAGAATCTTTGAACTAAACAAGAACTGAACTTGTGGTGACGAGCTCCACACGTGAAAAGCATCAATACATAAGTCGGAAGTGGCTAAGTCTTCCTTGGATTTACAATTGAAACCATAATTGGGCTACATAATTTTCTAGATACACTGAAAAAAGAAAGACATTTCTAATCCGAAGAAAATTATAACATAAATTGAAATTTTGAAACACAATGATCTTTCAGCAAAATTTGTGGAATTTCGATTTTAACAAAAAAAAAATGAGATGATGAACTGTTTAAATTTCAAACTTTTAGTTAGAGCTCATCCACTATGCCACAAACCGTTGAATTATGAAAGTTAAAATCGTTATTACACATCAGCAACACAAGCCGCCATTAAACACTTTGAAACAAAATTGATCCATTGCATGATGTCATTGAAAGTGACAGGGTGGCCATATAAGGAATTGCTTCTCACAACCAAACAAACAAAACTTTAACCAATCCATCATGGAGGAAGTGATCGCGCATTTGGCGAACCATTTAAAGGAAGAAGTTTTTTTTCTGATGCGCACAATTAAACTGAGCTTCCTATGGACCGAACATGAGGGCTCGTCGAACTTAAACGAAGAGCTAAGAAAGTAAATAAGGAATGGAAAAAATCTCCAGGCACTGACTCATAAAGACTGGAGCTTTGATTGTTTTAAAAAAGGAAAGTCACATTCGACATCAAGGTTAGAATAAGGTTTTGCTAATTAGAAAATATATCTAAATTTTAACGATAAGCTGAACCAAAACAATCATAAGGGAAACGGTGATGACATTACCATAACGATTAGATTCCATGAAACAACAATCACAGTCTGGACGCATGGAAGAACAAAAGTTGCATGACACTCTAGTATCCCCCCAACAAAGAAGCGATGTGATGCGATAACAAAGATGATAATGCGGTCGTCACTGGGTGAAAGGAAGCGGCAGCAATTAGCCAGGAAATGATATTGCCAGTACATGACAAGCAATTCATGCAGCAAAATGCGTCCATATTGTCCATCTGTGACTTAATATTATTGTGATGTGTTTACAGCTAGTGGCGTGGTTGGTAACTCGTGGTATGGTTGGTAACTCGTGTGGTTGGTAACTCGTGTGGTTGGTAACTCGTGGTGTGGTTGATAACTCGTGGTGTGGTTGATAACTCGTGGTGTGGTTGGTAACTCGTGGCGTGGTTGGTAACTCGTGGTATGGTTGGTAACTCGTGTGGTTGGTAACTCGTGGCGTGGTTGGTAACTCGTGGTATAACTCGTGGTGTGATTGGTAACTCGTGGTGTGGTTAGTAATAGTGGTGTGGTTGGTAACTCGTGGTGTGGTTAGTAACTAGTGGTGTGGTTGGTAACTCGTGGTATATTTGATAAATTGTGGTATAGTTTGTAACTTTTGTTGTGGTGGATGAATTGTAACCTAGTTTATAGTCTGTGTAGGCCTACGCTTGACGGATGGAAAATTTAGCAACATGTTGTTGACTGGTAAATAATTCAATTGTTCCTTTTTTGCGGACAAGACGGTACGGTAAGCGCTGTCTCGAAGGTCCGTCCAAGAGGGTC
The DNA here is from genome assembly GCF_000764305.2 of Hyalella azteca. Classification (NCBI taxonomy): domain Eukaryota; kingdom Metazoa; phylum Arthropoda; class Malacostraca; order Amphipoda; family Hyalellidae; genus Hyalella; species Hyalella azteca. The sequence goes on along the minus strand of NW_025943604.1, from coordinate 205,332 downwards.
ATTGTCGTAGAGAACAACAGCACTTAAGCTGATTAGTGCCACGACCTGGACGCACGGCAACGATAGCGACTATACCTGTTCCCGGTAATGATGGCCTGCGGCACACGTGAGACACGTCACACACGTCAGGCGGGCACACATAGAGCGGACACACGTCAGGCGGGCACACGTAGAGCGGACACACGTCAGGCGGGCACACGTAGAGCGGACACACGTCAGGCGGGCACACGTAGAGCGAACACAAGTCAGGTGGGCACACGTCAGGCGGGCACACGTCAGGCGGGCACACGTCAGGGGGGCACACATCAGGCGGGCACACGTCAGGCGGGCACACGTCAGGCGGGCACACGTCAGGCGGGCACACGTAGAGCGGGCACACGTAGAGCGGACACAAGTCAGGCGGGCGCACGTCAGGCGGGCTCGTCAGGCGGACACACGTCAGGCGGGCACACGTCAGGCGGGCACACTTTGATTCATTAAATCATCAAACATTAAATGCCGTTTATCCTGAGACGAATCAGCGTTCTGACTAAGGTTCGACTCAAGCTCAGATTCGAAGACAACAAATTGTGAACATATTTCGTAAAAAAATAACAATAACAAGTGGTATAGGTATAACTCTATGACAACAACAATAACAAATTTTGAACATATTTCAAAGAAAACAACAATAACAAATGTGTATATATTTCTATGACAACAATAACAAATTGTGAACATATTTCGAAGAAATGAACAATAACAAATTGTGTACATATTTCTAAGGCAACAACAATAACAAATAGTGGACAAATTTATAAGAAGAACCCACAGAGATTTGATATAATGCCCGCATATCCTCGAATCCTCTCACACGACGCATGCACAGAAGCATGGCATGGGCATGACGCTAACTCGACACATGAAGCGCCATTCTAGGCACTTCGCCTCCAATCTTGGTCGTAAAGTTTGCTATTCAACGATCTGCTCTCGTCAGTTCAAGTCTCCAGTTAGCAAAGAGGTTACAAGTGGCGAGGCACTGTGACGTAACGCCTTAAACTAAAGATCCTATATAATACAGCCTTGTTCGCGCCGCAAATTTTCAACCGCAAAATCTACGTCCTGAAATTCAAACGCCTTTACAGTATGCATCTATTTCGAAAGTCACCTTGACGCAAGAATTGTGCCTGTTTTCTGAAGTAAAATTACTCAACAAAGTAAAAATTTTACATTTCAATAAGAAACACCCAGTTAGAAACATTTGTCATAAGCTCACGCAAATGCACCGACCAAATAAAATGTGAGCGCTCAATTTATTGCAAAGTAGGCAGCAATTTTTTCAATGAAGGCAATGTCAATTTATGAGTGAAGGGCCACAGAAAACATTATTTTTTTCAAACAAAAATCAAATCACTTCCGCACATGGAATGCATGTACATAATGAATTGGGAATAATTAAAGAGTGAAAACTGACTGAAGGTCACAAAAACTACAACTACTAATTCAGAGTGATTACAATTTTTTTTTTAAACGAGAAATCAACTTACAAGTGAAGGGCCAGGGAAAAGATAAACTTTCAAACCGAAAGCAGATAATTTTTTCATATCTAAGGAATGCAATGAACGGCTAGTACTTGAAGAGCAGAAATTGGTTGAAAGTTACAAAAACTAAACTATTAACACAAAGCTACATTGCGATCACTCGTTCACACAGAGAATTGAATGGTTAAAAAATATTGTGAAGTTAGACTGAGAACATATCAAGACAAAATTAATCCCTTCCTATTTTCCTATCTAACCTTTTTCAAGCAGAATATTGACTCTAGTTTCATAATACATAAGGTTGCTTTCATCAATAAAGATACAGTAAATAATAAATAAGAAAGTTTTAGCACCCCTTTCCCAACCCCTTACCACTACAATAAATGATCATAAGCTGTCATTCCAAGAATCGGTGAGCGACTTCCAGGCAAGGTGCGGCATAAGTTAAATCTTCATTGCGAGCGACGGCACAAGTCAAATCTTCATAGCGAGCGACTGCACAAGAAAAATCTTCATAGCGAGCGACGGCACAAGCCAAATCTTCATTGCGGGCGACTGCACAAGAAAAATCTTCATAGCGAGCGACAGCACAAGCCAAATCTTCATTGCGGGCGACTGCACAAGAAAAATCTTCACAGCGAGCAACAGCACAAGCCAAATCTTCATAGCGGGCGACGGCACAAGAAAAATCTTAATAGCAAGCGACAGCACAAGCCAAATCTTCATAGCGGGCGACTGCACAAGAAAAATCTTCATAGCGAGCGCCGGCACAAGTCAAATCATCATAGCGAGCGACTGCCCAAATCAAATCTTCATAGCGAGCGACGGCGCAAGTCAAATCTTCATGGCGAGCGACTGCCCAAATCAAATCTTCACAGCGAGCGACGGCGCAAGTCAAATCTTCATGGCGAGTGACGGCACAAATCAAATCTTCACAGCGAGCGACGGCGCAAGTAAAATCTTCACAGCGAGCGACGGCACAAGTCAAATCTTCATAGAGAGCGACGGCACAAGTCAAATCTTCACAGCGAGCGACAGCGCAAGTCAAATCTTCATAGCGAGCGACGGCGCAAGTCAAATCTTCATGGCGGGTGACGGCACAAATCAAATCTTAATAGCGAGCGACGGCGCAAGTAAAATCTTCACAGCGAGCGACGGCGCAAGTAAAATCTTCACAGCGAGCGACGGCACAAGTCAAATCTTCACAGCGAGCGACTGCGCAAGTCTTAGAATGCAAATAAGCGCAGGGCGGGTCTACGTCTGGGCTCCATGGAGTGAACTGACCATCTGCCAGCCACACCTATGCTCACTCAAAGCTTGTATTTAATAAGGTTTACTTGATACAAATGTCTGAAGATGCCACAACAGAGACGCTGCGTAAGATAGATAACACAGACTTTGATTTTAAACTTTTCAGAATACCTTTGCGATGTACAATGCTACCGCCATATGTTAGTATTAGCATGGCCGGGATAGCAGCTATTGGTATAGTTTTATCGCTAATGCCAGTCTATATTTATTATCAAACAAAAAGAGAAAGGGAGTGAAGAGTTTAAAGGAAAATTCTAAGACAAGGAAGTAAGGAGTTAAAAGCGTGAGGTAAATGTGCAGATCGTGAGTGAAGTGTGCAGATCGTGAGTGAAGTGTGCAGATCGTGAGTGAAGTGTGCAGATCGTGAGTGAAGTGTGCAGATCGTGAGTAAAGTGCGCAGATCGTGAGTGAAGTGTGCAGATCGTGAGTGAAGTGTGCCGATCGTGAGTGAAGTGTGCCGATCGTGAGTGAAGTGTGCCGATCGTGAGTGAAGTATGCAGATCGTGAGTGAAGTGAGCAGATCGCGAGTTAAGTGTGCAGATTGTGAGTGAAGTGTGCAGATCGTGAGTGAAGTGTGCAGATCGTGAGTGAGGTGTTCAGATCGTGAGTGAAGTGTGCAGATCGTGAAAAAGGTGCCTCAATGTCATATCGATAGCATTAGTCAAGAGCATACATAACATAATAAAAATTCAGCGACGAATTTGGCAGGAATCTTTGTTCAAATTTAAAACGAATATCATGACCAAAATAGTACACAAAACTTAATAATCCGGTTGCTTGAACAAATTATTGCAATTATTTGACAATTTCCCGAAAAATTCTCATTTTTTCAAAGCGACATTGCCCGGGCAAGCCCCGGAACAATTTTGGTCAACAAGTTGTATAAAATTGCGACGGTACAATCGTTCTTATTGCAGATATTATACATTTGTACCTACGTATATTGCAAGGGTTAAACAAGTTCATTTACGAGATTTTCCTCACTGTAGGTATATACATTTATTTGTACCGATTTACACCGACAAGGGTTAAAAAAAAGTTCATTCAAGAGTTAAAAAAAGCGAAGAGCTTCGCCTCGCATCACGAGACCTAGCTGAGCGGCGCCAAACGTGTCAATGTCGCCCGCTGAGACGCGGTCACCGCGCGTCATCGAACGCAGAGCAAGTCAGACATTTGTGTCATGGGCAGGCATTTGTGCCATGGACAGACATTTGTGCCATGGGCAGACATTTGTGCCATGGGCAGACATTTGTGCCATGGGCAGACATTTGTGTCATGGGCCGACATTTGTGCCATGGGCAGACATTTGTGTCATGGGCAGACATTTGCGCCATGGGCAGGCATTTGTGTCATGGGCAGACATTTGCGCCATGGGCAGACATTTGTGCTATGGGCAGGCATTTGTGTAATGGCAGACATTTGTGCCATGGCAGACATTTGTGCCATGGGTAGATATTATTGTCACGGGCAGACATATGAGTCATGGGCAGACATTTGTGTACTGGGCAGACATTTGTGCCATGGACAGACATTTGTGCCATGGACAGACATTTGTGCCATGGACAGACATTTGTGCCATGGGCAGACATTTGTGCCATGGGCAGACATTTGTGCCATGGGCAGACATTTGTGTCATGCACTGAGAGAAAATTGACCGCTGTTTTGAGACACTTGGGTGTCTCAAGTCCTCTCCGAACGATCGTGCCGAAAGCGAGACGCCTACGGCCGCCTACGTGTCTCAAGGACGTCCATGTGTCTCAAAATTTGAGATTTTGAGACACCTGGGTGTAAAAAAAATTAGAACACGAATAAATCTACGGAAAACGCAACCAATTTTTTAGAATTTCTACAATATCCTTGCCCAGTTTCCAGCGCCTGATGAAAACATTCCAATATATTCTATTCCTCTATAGTCGATCCGCAGTCAAATCCATTGCCGCCTCCCAATCAAAATTAGAAAAACTATAATTCTCCGTCTCTATCTGATTACAGTGCTTCTTTCTTTCACAGCGGATCACATTATTTATTATTATTCATTTATATTATTAGTCACATTTTTTCTTTGTACATATATTTATAATATTTATTACACAATTAGTATCGGTATGTATAGGTATCATGAAACTATACACTCTTTGCTCTCACCTCTGTCGAACTCTGGCTGAAGAAACTACGAGTCGCCCGCCGGGATTCGAACCTCTGCCATGCATGCCATGGCTGTAGTCGAGTGCGCGCGACCATGCCTTAGCCCACTGAGCCACGGAGACGGCAGTCACATTGAGTCGCAGCGCTTGCTTAGTGTTGCGCGCGGTACTACCAGAATGAATCTTTGATTTTAGGACCAACTTCTTGCGTGACTGAAGGTATAGACGTTGCTCTGTTACATTACTATTGACGAAAGAAAAGCAGTGCGTTGAGACACGAAACAACTGCTTTGATTAAGTTCTCGACTTCGTGCGCAAATGTAGAATCGGTCGTCAAAGTTTTAGCCTTGACGTTATCGCATTTTTAGAATCTTACAAATATTTCTTTATAGGAAGCTAAGGAAACGTAGTTATTCATTATTTAATGAAGAAATACTTCTTACCTAATGAAATTCATTGACAAATTCATCAGCGAAATGGTCTACCGAGCAGCTGGGCGGATTAATCGTACGCATGCATTGGAGATACAAGGCATTCATGAGCGGCGGCGCCGCACAACCTCCCTCTATGAGAGCATCTGCGGCACTGGCTACAGCGCGCACACCAATCACGCATGCCTTACATGCGCGTTGAGACATCTGTTGGGCGTCTCACATTTTTGAGACGCCCAGGGGCTCGAAATTTTCTCTCTGTGTGGGCCGACATTTGTGCCATGGGTAGACGAGGTTACATTGATAATAGGCTACTCACAGCGAAGATGTAACGAGGCGTATATTTAGAGCATTATATCATAACATTTGTAGCAGAAATATGCAATATTTTCTTCAAGCATAAATTAAATATCATGCCCATCAAGCCAGTTGAGCTAATGTTACTCTTGTTATATATTATATCTCAGTTCAAAAAATAAAGAACTCGGCAAACCCTGAATTTCTTCACAATAAATTTACTTCACACAATCGATGCCCCGCGATCTCGCAAATAATAAAGTACGCACTCGAAGAGAACAACGGTGCATTTTCTCTCAGCATTTCGTACTGACCGAATACCTTGACTCCCTGCCTTGCCGAGAGAAAATGCAAACAAAGGTTCCTCGGCAAACATACGTCGCAGCAGACAAAAATGTGCCGAGTTTTTCCTGCAAGTCAGTGCGCTTTTAAGAGCAATGCAAACTTGATCAGTTCGTTCATCACACAACATTTGTGAGCCATGAATATTTAGATGAACATTTAATATTGTCTAAGACTCCTCTACATTTTTCGAAATAGATATATTGATCAGAGCGTTATTGCATTTGGTGATACCTAAATGATACAAAATCCTGTTTTTTTTCATTTTCATTCCTCTACTTTGTAATTAAGTACGTGCTATCAAAATGTCTTCCCATGCCGGGAATCGAACCCGGGCCTCCTGGGTGAAAGCCAGGTATCCTAGCCACTAGACCACATGGGACTGAACAGTACAGAACCCGGTACATATAAAATACCGTAGTCTTTTTGCGAATTTTAGTGAAAACATAAAAAGATTTGTATAGTAGTGCTTGTGACTCGTAAGAAAATTTTAAGTTTTATAGAAAACACGATTTGCTTAGACCTAAGGTTTGAAAAAGCGTAGAATGTTGTGAACATCTGTTGTAGGTTGTCTTTTCAGTTTTCAGGTAGGCAGATGTGATTTCATAGGAAGAAAAAATGTGTTGCATTTCATTTGAAGGGCATGGAGGTCAATTAACCTTTGAGAGGAGTTTAGACACAAATACCGTCAGCGCATAATTCATCATCAACAACCATATTTTGATCGTTATTAAAGGAACCAAGTACGGCACAAATCGTTGAAGACTGAGAAACAACGCATTGTCCAGGTGATCTAAAAACACAGCTAACTCAGGGCAGTAATTAAAAAACAAAAACATGAATGTAACCACTGTTCAAAATATTGCGCAATATAGCCAATAGACAGCACACAATATCTCCCAGTTTGCGCAATATATTTTCAAGCTTCTGAACATCACGCAATACCTTGCGCAAACCGTCACAATCAACCCAAGACGCTCAATAATATTGAGCGCCTATGGGCTGCATTACTGATCTATGTACAGTACTATGGCCACTCAGTGCAACTGGGTCGCTACGTGCACCGAGACCGCTTGGTGGTACGAGTATTCAGAGCGCTACGTGTATTTAGACCGCTGATTGTACTTAGACCGCTACGTGTATTTAGACGGAAGTGGATTTAGATCGTTACGTTTAGACTGCGAAGTGTATTTAGATCGCTACGTTTATTTAGACGGCTAAGTGTATTTAGAGCGCTGCGTGTATTTAGACCGCTAAGTGTACTTAGACAGCTACGTGTATTTAGACGGCTAAGTGTATTTAGATCGTTACGTTTAGACTGCTAAGTGTATTTAGATCGCTACGTTTGTTTAGACTTTAGACGGTTAAGTGTATTTAGACCGCTGAGTGTATTTAGACCGCTGAGTGTACTTAGACCGCTACGTGTATTTAGACCGCTACGTGTATTTAGACGGAAGTTGATTTAGATCGTTACGTTTAGACTGCTAAGTGTATTTAGATCGCTACGTTTATTTAGACGGCTAAGTGTATTTAGAGCGCTGCGTGTATTTAGACCGCTAAGTGTACTTAGACCGATACGTGTATTTAGACGGCTAAGTGTATTTAGATCGTTACGTTTAGACTGCTAAGTGTATTTAGATCGCTGCGTTTGTTTAGACGGTTAAGTGTATTTGGACCGCTGAGTGTACTTAGACAGCTACGTGTATTTAGAGTTTTAGACGGAAGTGGATTTAGATCGCTACGTTTATTTAGACGGCTAAGTGCATTTCGAGCGCTGCGTGTATTTAGACCGCTGAGTATACTTAAGCCGCTACGTGTATTTAGACGGAAGTGGATTTAGATCGTTACGTTTATTTAGACTTCTAAGTGTATTTAGATCGCTACGTTTATTTAGACGGCTAAGTGTATTTAGATCGTTACGTTTATTTAGACTGCAAAGTGTATTTAGGTCGCTACGTTTATTTATACCACTACGTGTACTTTGTCCGCTACGTGCACCTAAGAGAGTTTTGATAGTATTGCGCCTGAGCTGGGACGACGCACAATTACTGAGCCACGGCAGAATTCTACTAATTGTGGTTCGTATGTTCATTATTGATCCAGGCGAGTTACTTTCTTGATCCGAAACATTATCTTATAAAGGAACAATTCAGTTTTTACTAAACATTTCGATCCAATATGAAAAATCTATAGACCAGTTCATTTAGTATCTTCTCAAATTCCGCCCAGCGCGGGCGGCGGTCCGAACCGGCCGCTGTTGCGGCGGCCGGGCTGGGTAGCGGCCGGGCAGGGTCGCAGACTCGCAGCCCAGAATTTTCAAGCTTGTTCAGAAAATTTAACTGAACTCTCTACTTTTGAGTTAAGTTCGATGACACATGTCAGATATCATTGCCTGATATCTTAATTTTAATCACTTGCAAAAATAATATTTTGGGAGTTGGGACAGATCAATGTTCAAATAGTCAAAATATAAGAGGTTAGCATGATACGCTGCTCCCTCCCCTCCATGGACCATATAGTCCATTGACCGCTACCTTCAGTCCCTTCAAGTCTACGGTTCCAACTGCCAACCATCCAACTCAGCAACTGACTGTCAACTCGATAACTTACTTCTCTAGCTTCATATAGAATCTATTATACAGCAAATATCTCGATAAAAATTGTTGCTGCGTATTTATAACGTAAATTTGAGGTTAAATGGAACATTATCCGCTTTTTCCTAACGCGTAACAATATAATAACATCGACAAGAATTGTTCGACAGGAAAGCTCAAAGTCGAAGTTGAACTAAGTATACAAAAAAACTTACCTCCATAAATCATAGACGCTCTTGCATGACGATGAGCAAAAATTCCTCGATGCTGTGAAGCAGTAGAATACTATGATGCACTTGATTTCGATTCACGTAGCAGCAATACAGCAACAACGCAATCGAGTCTGTTGGTTAACGCGCGCGGTTTAGACTGCCGACTTCCTTCAGCTCATGAAGTCTATAGCGGCAATCTTTCTAGGCGTCTAACTTTCCTACCACTAACCACCTCATACTCATAGGGAACTGATGAAGGAAACTACCTAATCATTTTCATGTGTTCATGAATCGAAATTATCCACGATTCGCTTTATACCTATGACGAATAACTGCATGAACTAAGGAACTAGAGTTCATGCAGTTATTTAAGGAAATGAACTACAGTTCATTAATCGGTGAGTCGCAATGAAATGATTGGAATGGCAAACAAATTGCACCTCCTTGCCAGTTGCCCCAACGGTAAGCAGTATACCACGATTAGGTTAGATTCCGATTTCGTCATTTCTTGCTCAACAATCAAGCTCCCCAACTAATCCACTCGTGAAAAAATTAAGCTACAGAAATAATGTTCCGATTTGAAGTCCCGTAGGGAAGCGTTTACAGGGGAACTTGGCCGAGCCTTCAATGCATTCTGCCGGGCCTTGCAAGATCTACGTAGCTAGCAGTCACGAGTGCCTGCCTTTCCAGTCGCTTGCAAGTTTATCAACTCATGGGCAACGACCGGCCGGCTTGATCAATGACTTTTTTATTTCTCGTGTGAAATATAGAGTCAATATTTGAGTTTATATTCGCACTCTGAAATTCAAGTATAGATACCATAAACTATAGGCTTGAAAATTGTTCAGGGGCTTAGTGCTCATGTAAGAAATGCAGAGAAGCGTCCCGGCAGAGTTACGCGGACGCGGAGCTTACTGACACAACACCACCGCTGTTCGCTGCTCGACGTACACTGATTGACTTTACTGAATAACTTCCTTGTTATTGACATTACGTGGGTACCGGTCAGTCAAACAGTTGGCATTTCTTAGTTTTCACTAATATTTGGCCTTATAGCCTACTCGCTGTACTCAATACATCTTGTTGCTCTTCTAACAATCCCCACGCAATTTTCTCTCGTATTTGCTCTCAATACAATTGCCCTCATGTTTATCATACCTATTGAAACTACACTTACCGCAAGTCTCTAACCCTCTTAATATTAAAATCTATACCGATTGAAACGTATAACTTGATCTTGAACCGAAATGAACCGAGCCTGGCAGAAACTATTTAGTGAAGATGACAATCGATGTTTATATCATAATGGGTGGGCACACATTCACATTTCACCTTCGTAGTCCATTGAAATCAGTTCCTATCTTGCAATTGACGGAAAGTATCCAAATGATTCTAGTAGAACAAATTAATTTTATTCGTTTTTGAAGCTAAGCCTAATCGTGCAGAGAATTCTAGAAGCACCACTCGATAAACAAGCATTATGGGGCGCTTTTATCACCCTCATCAACATTTGGTTCTACTTGCAGTGTCGCAGTTGCACAGATTAATTACACTTCTCCCGCATTTTTTATGTTTCGTCATGATCATCGCAAACATTTTCTTAACCGACTATTATTGTAGACTTTCAATTGAGAAACCCTCTAAAAACGAATTGGCTACTGTCGATAATTTGCAAATAAGGAACCTGCAGGTAATTAAGGTCGTCAGAATTTCTGTATTTACGAGGACAACAAGAAGATGAAAGTTAGGTTGTTGCGCGCTGATGACGAATGCAGAGGTTGAAAGCGAAAGCATCTGTGCGACTACAGCGGGCAGCAAGTCGACGCCTGCATTTCACTGTCGTTTGCCGCAACCTCATGGAGGCGAACAAAAATGATCATGTTAATTTTTTTGACTTGGTGTGGTAAGTAGTGGTAAGTTTTCTTGCAGTTCATCACTGAATTTCGACAGGGAACAATGATGCCAGCAACTGAAATGGACAGCTGTATTAAAATAATTATAATAATAAATGTTATTCATTAACCTCGTCGACACTGTACGACCGGCTAGGAAATATAAACAGCCGAGCATATATTGAATTTTACTCTGTTATTTAAACGAATAGTCGCGTCATTTTGTGAGTGGGTTAAAAATCGTCCTGTTTGTTCCCTCACACCTTATAAAGATAAGATGAAACCACGCCACATTTTGCTACGCGCGTCGTTTCCAACTTGAACGTACCTCGAAGCAGAGCTCGTACGTCTGAAGTCAAGCACGGAAATGACGTCTTCTGTGGCAACTCGCGCTACTTTATGGCGACATTCGTACTTACCGGCGACGAGTCCGAACAATCAAGGAAAGCTTTACGATCTAACGTCGTTAAAAAATACCGTCACACGGTGCCGTGTTTACAGTGCAAATGCTCCCTTAGAGACGCCATCTAAATTTAGTATTGGTCATCCGTGTGTGCTGTGATGGCGCTATCTACGGCCTGCTACTTGGTATAGTAGTATTGAATATATAGTTTTGCCATCCGTGTGTGCTGTGATGACGCTATCTACGGCCTGCTACTTGGTAAAGTAGTAATGAATATATAGTATTGGTCATCCGTGCGTGCTGTACTAGCTCTAACTACGGCTTGATACTTGGTAAAATCGAGTGAACGTTTAAGGATGCGATTCCTTCATTTAAACAGCAATTATTTCATAATTGCTTCAATTTGATGGCCAACTCGCTTATTGATGCTAATGAAAGACCTGTCAATATGACCTCTAGAAAATTATTATAGATATTATTATTTTTCAAGGTAATTCTAATAATGTATTTATTTAATTATTTAAATTTAGTTTGAAAACATAATTAATTGCCTAAGAAGTTAAATTATATTAACAAATTTATTATTATATACATAAATTAAATAAACTAAATTTACTGCCAAAATTTTCATCCGTATATTAGAACACTTTCTTTCAATCACTAACGTAATACACGTCGCCGAACTCATCATACTACTTAGGCTAAAATTTCACGTTAATTTTACTCCTGAAGTTATCTCATTCCATTGTTTGGAACAATATTTTAATTGTCACAATTTATGTTCTGTATAGAGTATGTGTTTCCAAATGTCAGGTTTCAATAATTGATTATGGCTCACCCGACCATAAGGTTCTACGGAAATATGCTTTAAGTATTTCACCATACGCTTATAATAACTTACCATTTCTGGACACTACTTATTTAATGGTTCCATCATCTGTTATTAATCTGACATAGCAACGGGTTGTGTATTGAACCTCTGAAAATTGCTTCTCTTGATAGAACCTCTAATAAGATGATTGGAGTTATTCTCGTGTGCAGGTTTATTCCTGCTTCAATCTGAATACTTTAGGAATTTATTCGTCAAATAAATAGTTTTTTTACAACACTTCTCTTTAACTTCACTTCTTGTTTGTCTGTCTGTTTGTCTGTCTGTCTGCTACAAATCTTGTGATCAAAATTTAATACACTTTATGAGAAATTCATGGTACATCTTTAAGATTGGAGACACTGGATTCTCTGGAAGTGTTGTCTTTAAAAAGTAATTTTTAAACGCATATTATTATTTCATCATTTGTTACCTATTGTTTTTATTCAATGAGGTCGTAGATTTGTCATATATGTTGATTGTAAGTTGAACAATAAATTCGCGGCTGCTTTTGAATTTTATTTTGTGGTAAGAATAATGTTGCCTTTTTCAAGTTTTCTTTTAGATGCCATCATTGTTACTTGGATGATAGCTTTGAGTACATATAAGTAAGTTCAAAAAGATATCGGGGCTGTAGCTCAAATGGTAGAGCGCTCGCTTAGCATGCGAGAAGTACGGGGATCGATACCCCGCAGCTCCAAGGTTATAATTTTGAAGCAATCCTCAAAATCATCCTATGTAAACAACTCAAATTATCTTCCTGTATAATTATATTATACTTTACAAACTTCGGTCTGTGTGTCGAAGAAAATCCAGCAGCTCCCAGCCAAACTTCATCAGTAAAACAAATTAACTAATTTCTGCTTCATTTTTGTAAACCCGGCATTAAAAGCACACTGTACCCTTGCACTGATTCCAGTGTATCCGTAGAAGAATAGGTGACTCATATTGTTGAAATAGTGACTCATTTTCAGCACTCGTAACGATTTCTGATAGTACGGCCTCATTCTTGTAAAACTCCTGCAGAAACGTGCTCTCTACCCACAACTCCGGGCCTCGGAATTCCACCTGAGAACAGACCAGTTTGATCATTTTTTTCCTCTGCAGTTGCCGACGGAGCCTGACTGAAGAGCTCTTGTGAAATCAACTAACCTGGACGCGCAGGAATATTTGACGGAAACTGAGATGTTTGTCAACACATTCTGGCTACACCTGCCCTCTGCTGTACTGTACACTGTGTACAGTACAGCTATCCTCACCTCTGTTGTACTGTACACTGTGTACAGCTATCCCCACCTCTGCTGTACTGTACACTGTGTACAGCTATCCTCACCTCTGCCGTACTGTACACTGTGTACAGCTATCCTCACCTCTGCTGTACTGTACACTGTGTACAGCTATCCCCACCTCTGCTGTACTGTACACTGTGTACAGCTATCCCCACCTCTGCTGTACTGTACACTGTGTACAGCTATCCTCACCTCTGCCGTACTGTACACTGCGTACAGCTATCCTCACCTCTGCTGTACTGTACATTGTGTACAGCTATACTAGTATACACCTTACCGCCGCAATGTACGGCTATCCTGCAATTTTGAACATTTATACAGCGCTGCCATGACAACGCGGGGCAGCGGTCCCATCCTAATTAATGTAATATATCTAGATGTTCGTTTCTATTTGGAAGTAACACGATTATTTCGATGCATTGTAACTAAAACGCCCAAAATATAGCCTGACGAGTATTTATCAACTCTCAATTACAATTAACACTGTCCCTAAAAATCTAATGACAACAAAATCATTAGCTTGCGTTACCATATTCATCGAAGGAGAAAAACAAGTCTCAAACATGTCGACAAACACCACTTCAACACATCACATAGGTGAGAGAATGGCCTAGAACTCATACATATAACACGGTACACATTAATAATATAAGTATAGGGTCAAACTCGTACTCGTTGAACCTAACGAAGTCTTTTTCAGTATCATTTGTCATTGTCGATGATTGAATGCGTGAATCATCAACAGTCGTTGTAGAATGTAGAATAGATGATTCCACCGTGCACGGCGTGCGCTAATAAACTTGTGACTGAATAATAATATTATTGTTAACAGCCTTCATGTTACATTGAACTAGAATTTAAATACAAAGCATAAATTGATATTTTAACAACAATTAACATAGCTACTACGACAGATGTTTTTTTAACTCAAACCCAATCGCAAATACGACTCGGCATTAGATATAATAATCCAAGTTACTGTAAAATTAGCCTTTACGAAACATCGTGCCCTGTAATGAGATGAAATATCAATATTTTAGCTAAAGAATACTACTATAAACTCAATGTCAAAGTTTTTTGCTGGACTGTCACAAAAACGCAACGTCATTGTAAATTTACTCTAATTATACAACATTTACTCAACGTTCATAACATCGAACTGCACACTCAGAGACATTAACTAGACTTCGTTGACGCACGATATGCCTTTACTTGTGTGGCTCATATTAAAACAATTGCATAACATACAAAACAGTTGCAGTCAGAGCCTGGACACAGGCCCCTCCTGACATAAACAGCGTATCAGTGCTACATCTGTTCATTGCTAAGGTCAGAAAAAGGTACGTTGCTATAAGGTCAGGGTAAGAAAATGTTTAGTTATTAATAAAGGCAATATTCCCCAGTCATTTTGCTGTGCGGAACATCACTAGAATTCGTGGTCCCTATAGATAAAGGACGTATTTTCTTGTGCTACAAACGCTAATATGAAAAAACTAATGCTTTGCTGCGCGTGATCAAATAAGCCTAATTGCATTCAATCAAGTCTTCTACTTTATGACCTCGAAAAAACAAGATAGCAAATGAGGTTAGCAGGCAAAGATGGCGGCCATCAAACGGCTTGTAAGATGACTTAGTCGGGCTGGTGAAAGTTTAAGAAATAAAATTTTGGGTTGAATCAAATTTTTGAAGAATACTCGTGCCTTTCAAATATGTTTTTGTAATGTAGACACTTATGCGTGGTTAATAATAATATGCGTTTAACAATTACTTTTTAAAGACAACACTGCTAAAGAATCCGGTGTCTCCGGTGTTGCACATGTACAATGAATTTATAATTTTATTATGAAATATTTAAAATTTAATTTTTTAATTTTATTTTTAATATTAAACAATTAAATTTTTCAAAATTATTTATACTGTCAATTGATACATGCATTGTCTCAGACATTACGCAAGTGTGCAAAATTTCAGATCGATTGGACAGGTAGAAGTGTGTTAAATATCGATTTTAAGCCATGTAGCAGACAAAATTATTTTTTTCATTTGTTTAAATATAATTTTTTTTAATTTTTCAAAATTATTTATTCTGTCAATTGATTCATGCATTGTCTCCAACTTTACACAAGTATGCAAAATTTCAGATCGATTGAAGAGGTAGAAGTATATTAAATATCCATTATAAGATTTGTAGCAGACAGACAAACACATAAACAAAAACAAGAAGTGAAGTTAAAGAGAAGTGTTGTAAAATATACATGAAGTCGAGTATTTTTCGTGATCTGCTAATTAATATATATAATTTTATATGCCTAAGAAAGATAAAGCCTGTCAATTTCAACTTTTAATTCAATAATGAGATGCACTTTTTTCTCGTATGGTATTTGCGTGGTTAAATAATTCGACGAACATAATTGATTTTCATGTAATTTCCATGGAAGAGAATTGACTTGACAAGTAAATTTCGGTAAAGAATTTTATACAGATTACTTCGATTTTTAAGGCTGTATGAGAATTTTTGTAGGAAACAAAGCTATGAAAAATAAGCAGGAATGTCAACGGAATTTGAAATTTTTTGACATATTCAATAAAAAAAACGAGAAAAAACAGATACATTTTCCTCTTGAATTCGAATCTACGAAGCACAAACTCAATCTTTTATAGGTTCTTGTGAATGAATGCATGAAAGAAATGCAAACATAGAACAATTAAATACTCATATATTCACACGCTATAAGCAATGAAAATGTGACGTTTATTCACACATAAAAAATTAAGTGATGAGCAAGGTGTGAGATAAGGAATGAAGTATTAAACGTGAGTGAATATAGCAAGGGGGAAAATTCGCCGAAGCGGCAACGCGACGGAGGCGCGAGTTTGGTTTTATAGACGAAGTAAAACGCCTTCTGAGCAGCTGATGTGCCGTGCAGCTGATAAGAGGCGGCAGCGCAGCTGATGTGCCGTGCAGCTGATATGAGGCGGCAGCGCAGCTGATGTGCCTTGCAGCTGATAAGAGGCGGCAGCGCAGCTGATGTGCCGTGCAGCTGATAAGAGGCGGCAGCGCAGCTGATGTGCCTGTCTCTTATACACATCTAGATGTGTATAAGAGACAGGTGTAGAAGTATAGTATAAAAATATTTACCCGTTCTCATATTTTCTCCTGTCTATTTATTTATCGTTTGCTATTAACCTTGTGTGTAATGTGCCCTCGAAGTTTGGTGAGACAAAAGCCACGATGTCTGCTTCGTAAAATAAGTTTAAAAATAATATAANAATGAAAAATAATGATAGTGATGATAATACAATGAAAATAATGATTGTGATGGTAATACAATGAAATATAATGATAGTGATGATAATACAATGAAAATAATGATTGTGATGGTAATACAATGAAATATAATGATAGTAATGGTAATACAATGAAATATAATGATAGTGATGATAATAAAAGGAAAAATCATGATATTGATGATATTACAATGAAAATAATAGTAGTGATGGTGATATATCAGTAGTAAAGCAACCGAATTAAAATGAGGAGATGGTAATGATGATCCTCAAGTATAAGCAAGCGAGATAATCTGCTTGTGAACAAAGAGGACTTCATCGCAAGAGAATCCCAACCACTTCATAAAAAAGAAAAAATCGATTAAGGTATTGATGTCATGTGCAAACAAGTTTTCCAAGTTTTTACAGGCAGTTAACCTATTTTAGCAGCATTGGATCAAGGTACCAATGCGTGAATAACGTAGATCAATATCTAATAAGGCATATTTCGAATATATCACATTAATTTTCATAACAAGCCTCCCCTCCCCACTCGCGTGCGTGAAAATACCCCCAAATTGCACCATGAAATTAATACAACACCAATGGATAAGCTTAGCCAATGCGATTAGCTTATAGCCATTGCGATTAGCTTAGCCATAGCGATTAGCCAAGCCTTTGCGATTAGTTTAGCCATTGCGATTAGCTAAGCCATTGCGATTATTTTATCCGTTGCGATTAGCTTAGCGATTGCGGTGCAATTCCACATCGCTGCGGTGCAATTGCAAGATGGTGCTGCGCACCACAGTATAGCGCCTGGGCGTTGTGAGGCGCGACATTTAGGCACCGCAAAGGCATTACGACACGGCGCTTAAGGCGTTCTGGTATAGCACAGCAAGCATTTAACACTATTGGTCGTCCAATTAAGGTAATGAGTTCACTGTCATGCCCAGGCGCCACCAATTGCAGACTACATCACATGCGGTCTTTGCGGCGACATTTCCTTAACACCGCAGCATTTACGCTTGTTCCTCTGCGTTAGTTTGATGCTGCGTACTTGAACGTTACGCGAAAACATTACGAATGTGGCTGAATAAGTGACAACGCCAACATAGCGAAAAAGCAATAGAGGTGATTATATAACTTTATCAATTGTCTAAACAGATGGCGAATGGATTTACCAGATATTTAGAGTAGAGGTTAATGTGTGTACATTTAGAGTAAGGGTTAATAAACAGGTATACAAAGAGTGAAATTAGGAGTCACTGTTGGTCTTCATATGGGTAACGCTTACAATTTCAAGTAGCATAAACCACTTATTCTCCAAAAATGATATAGAAGTGAAATTTGAGAATACCTAAAATTGAGTAAAAATCGCTAAATACTGATTTTCATCTAGTTTATGTACTGTAAATTAGTCAGTTTGTGTCTTTGAAGCCTACTGACACCACATATTTAAATGGGCTGTATGCAAGTATCCAGGATACTTGTTGAGACGGAATATTAACTGTACCGAATTTTTTACATCGTGGAATCGCGAGGCATTGAAAATGGGGAGAGTGAGATGGAGTGAAAAATAGAAACGCAATTATTTAAATTTTAGTTTAGATAGAAATTAAAATTCAGTTTTAAATTTCTCAACTTGATTCTTGATGACGGGATTCAGAATGATGGGATTCATTATGTCGTTTTACCGGGATCCGGGATTACTGGATTTGAAATTACAGAATTCTCAAATTGACGGGATTATCCATCCCGATAAATGCTGGGATAGCCTGCCAGTTTACATTATTAAATAATCTGAGGGATAATGAATTAAGGATGTTATATGTGCGATCACATTTCCACCTTCATTTAATGCTTAACAATGTATCAGATTATATAAATTATACCTGCTGTTATCATTTCCACGTAACTTAGATTTGCATGATTTATTTCTTTTGAAACAAATCATGCAAGTGTGTCACTTCCATGATTTGCGTGCAAGTGCTTGAAATCGAATAAACACTTTCATATAGGTCATATTTCTTTATAATATTATTCAATCTCAAATTGTGTTAATAATATTGCTATTAGGTTTCATACCTTGACGTATCTTGGATACAGAAATAAGAAAAAAAAGTTGTTTACGTGCTGAATAGTTCGGACTGAGCGGATTAGCAGCCCTAAGCCCGTGATGCAACAGCATATACAATCTGCTTATATATGCAACGGTTTATTCCGACTACTCATGTAAAAGTTCTTGGGCGTTGAAGGCGTAGTCAGTAAACCAGTGAAATTGCACGATTTGTCTTCTCTGAAAACGACGACATTGTGGCAACGCTCCAATCAGTCGTTAATTAATAACAATTTATCAAGAGACGATGCCATAACTTTTTTTGCTTTGCCGACAGTTGGGCTAGCAAGTCGGAATTTGCTCCATCAAAACTTTCATACAATCATAGTGCTATAATTAAGATTATATAATTGTATCATAATTGTATAATAATACATAAATAATATTATGTGATCTTAAGTTTTAATATCGCGGCTTGATGGTCTAGGGGTATGATTCTCGCTTAGGGTGCGAGGTCCCGGGTTCAAATCCCGGTCAAGCCCAGTGATATTTTGGTTAGTGCTCTTAGCTCATGTTGAGTAATTGTAGATGGTTCTAAATATGATCTTAACACGTTGACTCCGAAGTGGTACACATGCGTACCACGGAATGTATTTCTCCAGGACGTAGCGGTACATAATTCAGGTTGTCTAAAATCGGCCAAATACGAGAACAAAAAAGGCCAAAAAGGCCTATAACTCAATATATACTAGTTTATTTTTAGATTCCGCTACAAAAATTCCATTTATTTTCTTTTTGCAGTATTTAAAATTTAATTAGGAAGTACCCCTATTATAAATTTTAGCGGGACAATGCAATTGAGAAAAACTAAATCACGGAATTTGTCCGGATTTGTCCGGAAATGAAATAATAGTAGCTACAAGATGAAGCAATCGGAGTGAAAGTGTTAAATATTCGAACAACAATTTCTCATCAAATTAGAGCAATGCCAGAGCACTATATTATAATAACTAACACGCGTACATCTACACGAGCAAGTGAAAAACTCAATAATACCGCATGCTTTTGTGCAGGATTCTTCTGATAATGAATATTTTTAATACCCAAACTCGGAAAACGCCAAACTATGACGAGAAAGGAGCTAGCTGTTTGAAAGTGTATTGTATCATAAACTCCCTCCAAACTAATCGAAAGCCAAATGACTGCTCCCCAGACGACCAAATATCAATTAGTACTGCATGACGTCGAATATGAAGGATAACTCTGAATATTCTGTTGTTAAATAGTATTAACTTATTTTAAATAAATATATGTCTCTAAAATTTTCAGGTTCTACCGAGACTCGAACTCGGATTGTTGGATTCAGAGTCCAAAGTGCTAACCATTACACCATAGAACCGATGCCTTTCTGCCAAAACTGATTTACTGTAATATTATTTATTTATCACCATGCATCTATCTTTCATCTTTATTTCATCAAAATATACAAAAAAATGAATCCATGAACAAATCTTCTACTGACAGTAGAATTTAATTAATAGTTGATCTTTTGAGATGTTATTTATTTCATAACAGAAATCCTTCCTACAGTCCACGCGCTAAAGCTCATTAAGCAACATTGTTTCATCACTAGTTATTTTAATATTGTTAATTACACGCACATAGAGATGCTACGCAGAAAAAGAGGATGTTACAAGGCACTTGATTCTATTTTCAAAATAAAAAATTCACGGTAAATGTTATCTCGTTGTCATGAACACATCATCAATAAAAAAAGCTCTGAACGTGACGCTACTTCTGCAGCGCCCAACTTTGAAAGAGATCGCCAGAGAAATTAGAACTGAATCCTACGTGAATAATCTTCCATCCAACGTTGTCAGTCGTCATTCTTGGCAGTTTTGTGGATCAAAATTATTATATCTTATAAATTTAATTCCAAACTCCTGATAAATCGCGTATAATAGATATCGGAAAATATGGTCTCCCAATTTTCCTTCAGTAATATCCTTATTTTTTTACGCTTAACCGAGTTAACATCTTCATCACAAACACTCAGATATGTTATGGAATATTTAAAAAAATTCTCTTAGCGAACCGGTTTTTCAAGAAAACATATTTTACTGAATGCGAAAAAAAGGAGTGAAAGGGACGAAGGATAGGGTCGACGCTCCCCTGCTCGTTGCAGTGGCCAACTGGCAGTTATTAAATGCCTCGTGCCCAATAGTTGGGCATGAACAATATATTTTGCATTCCGTAACCTCGGCCGGGGCTCAGCAATCGTTCCCTGGCGCAGACAAGGAGAAATATTCTACATTGGCATGCATGCTGCGCGCGCAAGATATATATACATAAATGAAAACAAAAACGCTTACTGACCTTGTACTTTGTTTATAAAATCAGTGCACCAGACGGGCGCAAGATATATAAAAATGAATGGACATAAAACGTTTGCTGACTTGGTATTTTTTATAAAATTAGTGCACCAGACGGCTCCGTACATGAGATAATATATGTAGCTTCTGTATTTTTGTTGAGGTTCTTTGTACTTCGCGTGTAAAGGCCCGTTCACACTATAGGGGCAACACACGAGAATCAAGTGCCTCAAAGCGCATGCAGAGGCGCTTTGCAGCCTCTGCATGCGCTTCTTGACCGATTGACGAGCTAGCGATTGACAGGGGCTATGCCTCATGCAACACAAGCACGGCGCTTAGTAGATAGCTGTTAAAGAATTGATATCACTTGTATGCTTAAATCGCAAATTAACAAAGAATTTAAATTAAATTAAAAATTTAAATCGAATTAAAAATCTAAATTAATTAATTAAAGAAATTCAATTCGTTCTATGGTTTCAATGTGTTAATTTGTAACTTTTGATTTGTGATTCTAGATTCTACGAACTGACGATGGAGCTGGTCCCCGAAACGTTTTCTATAAAGATATGAATTTTTGTGGACTATTCTTTGCTTTTAAATTCTTAGTTAGTAGATAGCTGTCTGTGGTCTAGTAAGGTTGATTGTGTACGCTGGTCCGGCACACCAAATGTCGACTAACACCACCCTCGTTTGGAGTCACTCTCTAGTAGACAGCCTAATTGATCTTTATAAAGAACACGAATGCCTATGGAGTGTTCGGTCAAAGGAGTACAAAAATCGAAATGCAAATGATGTAAGTTATTTTTACATGACGTGTTTAGTTTATGTGATTTTAGCAACTCCTGACAATTTATGCATTACCGTTTAGCGATTTCAAAGGATGATATAATACGAATATTGGAACTTTTTATTTAAGAATAGACTATATTTTTTATAAACTGTATCTTTTTTAATATGCTAGTTCTCTAATTATAATGCCTATGCTAAATTCTCATTTACAACTGGCATAGTGCGAAGAATGACGGACCGCATCACACCCGAGAACAATGGCCCACAGCTCAAATTCGGTTACATCCATCCTCATTGACGTCTAGGTGGCAACTAAGTGTTCAAAGCGCGCGGTCTCAAACTGCCGAGTACAAAAGTTGTGAACGGTTGTGCGCGGCGAGGCACTGCAGCAAACGACTCAAAGCGCATGTCGTTGCCACTAGTGTAAACGGGCCTTTATATGCGAGGCTCTAAAGGGTTAGAATTGCTAATAATTATATTGGTATGCTAGAAGACTGCGTGATTTATTCGTGTAAGGGAAATTCACCCTCTAGGATTTCAGTTACTTAAATTTATTTTTGTGTCGTAAGTTTTACGGCTGTTTGTAGGGTTGGCAACTGTGCTATCTGATGACGTAGCGTTACCGGCCTGAAGCCCGTGTTAGTTCTTCTCATTCGATTGCTGTTACTGGTCGGAGCGTACCTATACTGTCACTATTTTCGAGTGCACCTGTAGCGTCCCTATTAGGTGGGTGTTTTTGCATTTGCTTCAGTTTAATGTTCGAGTTTGAATATAGTGTTTAAATTCTCTGAATATACATATATATGTGTTGTGTTGAATGAAATTGTTCCTTAGTACAGTATGTATTGTTAGTTATAGTCTTGCTGACCATCATTGTTCGGCAGGACCGACTCTTTGCCCGGCCAGCAAATGCGGCTTGTTAACTACCTTTGCCGTAAACTACCTTTGCCGTTAACTACCTTTGCCGTAAACTACCTTTGCCGTTAACTACCTTTGCCGTAAACTACCTTTGCTGTGTACTATCATTGTGCGATAATTACTAGGATCTTTTCAACCTTATATATCAGTGTTCAATTTACGTGCTTTGTTCAATAAATAATTATTTAGTATGCTTTCCTTTCTCCTTTGTTAAGATCGGTGGCAGTATAGGGTTAATTGTCGAATCTACTCGGAGTCGTCTTTACTTGAACCTTACAATTCGTAATCCACAATATAATTTCAGTAGAAAGTTTGAAAGTATATACTTGTATTTGGAAATTACCAGGAAAATATCGAGAGAAAACCAATTTCCTGAACAAGATAGAGTAGATAAATGAGATTCCAAAGATGCTGTTCATTTTCAGACGAAATATTTTACATTAAATTAATGGATCAAAATCATGAGTGTAATAAAGGAATTTTTCAATACTAAGGGCGTATCATCAGGCTGCCATTTTGAGCAAATTTCCATTTTCTGAGCTGCCAGCTGCACGCAAACTCACAATAATTATTGGCGGCGAGATCGAACTCAAAACCTAAATTTTTCTCTTGTCATTCAGTTTTTTAACATTACCAGGATCTAAAATTTGATAATTCACGAGTTTTTTTAGAACTGCGATAGATTTTTTAAAATTATCGTTATTGTACTTAATTGGAGTAAAATTTCAATTGGTAAACATTCCCCAAATGCTGATTGCTGCATTCGATAATTTATTCATTCTAACGTGAATAAATGTCAGAGTTTTTCACTCTCATATACCGCTGCTCAATATACCTGACGTGCAGAATTACCAAAGATCTTTTATATGCTCGATGTCACAGGAATATCTTTACTGCAGCTCATGGCTCACGCCGCAAGTGCCGCGCTAATTCCCCAATAAAGAAGAAACTTTTTGGCACAGCTCGGCCCATAATCAAATAATCGATGGAGTTTCATCAGTTACGCCGCACTGAATATCGCCCGTCGCTAACGAGGCCCGCACGCGCAAATCTCGGCCGCGCATCAGAGATTTTCTCTTCGGGAGACCAAAGAAATGCCGAGACATTTTCCATGGCGTGCTTATGTTTTTAATTATAATGAAGAAAAGGAGTGGTAATATCCATATATTATTTGAGAGAAATTATTTGTGTTGTTGAATTAAATAAGGCAGTTGTGCGGTATTCATTTTCTGCATGAAATTTTGATACACAATTAAGTTATGTGAAATTCAACCATAAATGCAAGCGGACACAATAGGAGTTCGTGATAAAAATTCATTAGTTTTTTCAGTTTGTTTGGTATTTTTTTAACGTTTGCTGAGTCCGACTTTGTGTATAGTTTTTTTTTGCGGACATATATGTATTTCAGGTATTCTTTATATACTTTTGTCTTGTGACGGAGTAAAAATTCTACCATTTAACGGATGATGAGTAACAATAAAACCACCTTAATTGTTTCTTTCAATCAGGGACATATTGCTCAACTTATTTTACGCTCGAAGAACCATATATGTGTCTCTGCATGTGAGTGAGTGCAATTTCTTCGTTCCAATTAAGTCCCCTTTAATTTCCATCACCAGAGCTTGTATAATTTTTCTTGATTTCATGTTTGAGCCACCATTACAAAATGAATCTAGGTCACAAGTGAACACCGCATGCTCCATATATCATTTTGTTCACATCGAACGTATAGGCGGGAAGGTCAGCGGTTACGTGTAACAGACATTGGTGCGGGAGGCGGGGTACCTCCACATCTGCACGATAATTACGTCTATAATTAATTACGTCTATGAATACACTCATGACAAGATAAGAGAATTAAGAGTATGCGAACAACGGGTATAAAATAATAATTGGGTGAAAATCTAACACGTCTGTCGCTTCACATATTATATGCAAAAAAATTGCACGATCGAATGCTCAGATACACGCAAAGTGATCGGAATAAAATGAGAAAAAGCCTACATTCATTTAAGTTTCTAAAACTATCAGTCGTACAAATTGAAGTTTTTCCTTTTATCTCATAATCAAAGACCAACTATACGATCGGTTTTCCACAGGTTTACACTGACCATTATTAACAGACTACAATTAAACAGCCTCAATATTTAGCTGCAACCCTGATGTAGTGCCCAGTTTTCAATTGCAAAACCTATACAAGCTTTCACCGAAGGATCGTAATTGGGCAGGTATAGTAAACCTCTTAGAATATTTAGCCCTCATTAACTCGGTTATTATTTTTATGGCGCTGTAATGGTAATGTACGAGATGATTTAAATGTCTGCTTCCCTACCGTAAAGTAGTCAAGTTTCTAATTGCTGATGAAGGATAAAAATTTCGAAGGATAAAAGGTATGATCCGTAACATAGCGTCTTCAGATTTCTTTTCAAAACTTCTGCTATCTATAGTGATACCAGTTCACTCATAAATACTTTTATCTTTTTATTTTCAACGAAACATTTCAGAATTTGGAACTATTTCCACTATGCTCACGCATTAATGAAGTAAAAAATGAAAGTAAATTATGAAGCGAAGAAATGCTAAGCGGGCTAAGCAATTTAATTAGTTGATTTCTCTGCAGGAAACTTAAATTAATGCCTGCTAATTTATCTTTACTTTGTTGCCGCGGCATAAAATTTCCGGCACAAATTTAATTCTTCAGTCAGTCTTTTTATTGAAATGCGCGAATTAAGAATGAATATAAAAACATTTTTAAGTCATAAATTATATACTTAATACCATAAAGTTAATTCATTCCTGTGATAACTGTTCCCTAAAACCGTCCTTTTTTAAGGAGAAGCCCAAACATGAAACCTGTGGTTTATTTATGCAAAGCCCCGATAACATATAAAGAGCAAATAAATAAATAGTGCACTATGGTTAAAAAGTTACTAATCGTTCTGCTGCTCTTGTAAATTTTCTATCAACAATCGCTGTTGTTTCAGGCAGAAATAACAGTGTTATAGGTAATTGTTTTGACCACTTAATTTTGGCGAGAAGTAGTTCACAAGAACTGTCATCATATAATAATTTGACAAAATATATCAGCGCTTCATACAAAAGCTGTCAAATTCTTGAGCCAATGGGCAAATCTTCATGGAAAAGAACCAATTCTACTGAACTGAGAATCTTCAGTTAAAATTAAGCCAATTATATGATCGCAATAAGTTCCTATAAATAATGAGTTTTCACTATACTTGTAGCTGTTGGGTAAAGAAGCCTTTTATATCCGTCGTTACTCAGATAAACTTCCCAAATGTGGTCATGGCGGACGTAAAAAATGCACCTTGCATGATGTTACAAATATGTATTATATAGTTTCAATCGCCCGATTGTGCGTTATATAGTTTCAATCGCCCGCAGTGGCTAAACATAAGCCCCCAAATACCAGTTTATGTCAGATCGAGGATGGCTTATTTACACATTTAAAAATATATTCACCGTACTTTTTTGCATTAAAATTATACATCTGTTGGGTCAGCATCTACAAATCCGTTTTATTTCCGTCACGCTCACATGCATGAAAATATTGAATCTGGCGCAAGAAAAACTGACACGCTTTGACGAGAGGCAGGTATAAATGAGGAAAATCTGCCTTCAATTTGTTCATAAAAACGAGTCACAACATTCCATTAAACAGCTCAAGGAAGAAGGAATAAAATCGATGTTGCCTTGAATTTCTGCCTGCTATAAAGTCAGGTCATAAAAATCAGAATCGAAAGGTTCGTAGGTTGGATGATGGAACTCGTGATCGAGCCACTTCTTAAGTCTCCCCAGAAGTTCAGAAAAGAATCTGCACCGATAGAATAATTACAATGGATGTAATGTTAAAGCTATGAGATAATCCAATTTAAAGAAGCCTGCATATTAGAATATTAAAGTTGCAGTTTATAATCTTTTTCGAAAGTGATATAATAGTGCCTGCCAATAGGTGTGAATTTTAATCAAAGTGGACTGTA
The DNA here is from genome assembly GCF_000764305.2 of Hyalella azteca. NCBI lineage: Eukaryota > Metazoa > Arthropoda > Malacostraca > Amphipoda > Hyalellidae > Hyalella > Hyalella azteca. Next base: position 178,629 of record NW_025943604.1, on the reverse strand, counting down.
GACGAACAGACGAATATATCCACGTGGCTCTGATCATCACTACTTCGATTTTTTTCCTAACATCGCTAATACGACTGAAATCACGAATAAATATTTTTTATCTGCAGTCTTTTAAACGGCTATTCATGTCCTATACGGCGTACGAATGGGGGCACATGGCTACGGTAAATACATAAATGAACGAAGAATATTCTGCACTCCAAAAGCACCATTCAATACAACTTCCATTTCATAAATGTTGATGACATTGCGACTAATTTGCGGTATTCATCAAGACGGAACTAATTTATAGCCGGCAGCCAGTAATCGATCATTATTAAGTTCGGCTTCAGCGTCTACATTTCTTCCGTTTGAAACGTTTACATTTTGCGCGGAAACTGATACATTATGTAGTTGCTAATGGTACATGTAGGTACCTCATTTGGTAACGCAGGAGCGGCAAGTGTGTGTGGGGAGAATTATTGCTCTTCGGTTGCGTGAACATTTTCTCGATTGTGCAAAATTTTGATCTCTATAGGCTAAATTACCCTATTATTAGCGAGTTTCAGTATTCAAAAACGAAAGTCCCGACAAATCCCTTTTTGTATGTATATTTCAAGTGACATTCCTATGCGAACTGTGTTTCATTACATTATTATGCAAGTATAGGAATTCTAGAGCAAGGTTTTCTCGAAAGTTGTCATCAGTCTTCTAGCGATGGTTTAATGCAATTTCTTTGAACTGTTTCAGATTTTAACTCTTTTCAGCCGCTGATGATGGAAGCATTCAGTGATTTTAGACGCTTGCCAGGCGACTGCAGGCCAGTATTGAAAGTAGTCTTCTACATCTTCATGCCAACTTTCATAAATTTTTCCATAGCTTTCGTCAAAGCAAGGCTGGGTAAGCTTTCTAGATGTGCCAAGGGAGCTTAACTAAGAGTAGGTAATTAGGAAAATAATTGACGAATAATAGTTCTGATTAACCATGCTGATTAACCTTCTGATTAACCATGCTGCTACGTGCCTACTTGGGTTGGATTGCGTTAGTCCAGAATTAATTAGGATGATACTCCGACTGCATTGGTATCGTTTGCTACTGATGGAAGGCTCAATTATCTTCTTTGGTTAAACTGCAAAAACGTTTCAGCCAGCTCAAAAGGCACTATGGTTGTGGTCCCAATGAGATCCCAATGCATAAAGCATCTGCTTCGCATACGTGCCATCTCTATTATTTTAGAGACACTGCATGGACAAGTGTTCTGCAACTTGATAAGTGTTAGTTTCGAAAAGTCAGAGAAACTTCACATCTAGAGGATGGTTTGTGAATATTGGGGCAGTGACGTGCACTTTGAATTTATAAGAAGTTCATCCTCTTAATCGCTGCTAAAAAGTTTTTTCTTTCAGAATTGTCAGACGAGATGGAATGCGTCCTCGATCGTGTATCGTTACTGTGCTTGGGCTTCATGTTTGTGTTGACCTACCTCGTGATGAGAAGAGCTTGCGACATTTGGACGAGACCTCGACTGTGGAACTCAAACTTGAGGACCGCCTACCTGTATGCGTCAGATGGGGTGTCGGCGTCACACATCCGAAACTAGAAGAACCTTGCATGCAGATTCACAATAGGAAACTATTTAATTTGCTTGAATGGGTCAATGAGTGCAAATCTATATCCGGATTTTAGTAGTTGACGCAAAATATTTTACTGATGGACAATCAATGTTAAATTTTAATCATAGAATTTCAGAGCGTACGCTAATGAAATAAATTTGATGGAACAGAAATAAAGTCGAATTCTGGACTCGTGTGAAAATTTATTTTCCCAAGCCCTTATGTGTGCGTGCCCGTGTACAGACTGCCTCGATTCAAGATGGTATTTTAAGTCACGATTTGTTTGCGAAACTGAAAGCTGTTGGTGTCATATTATTAAATTAATAGCGACAGACTCCCGAGTCTCATAAGTGCCTGCAAACCTAAATCTTGCGCCCACAGTTTTAGAACTTAGTTGTTAGAGACGCAGTGAACTAGAGAGCGGCCATGATGTCTCCCTGCGTACCACTTCTATCTACCTACAAATGAAGTACACGATATATGCCTTCGCTACGCAATCGTTCTTGAAAATCCTCGGTTATATATGAGCACGCCTGCGTGAGTTTTACTGAGTAGACATTTAGTCTATGGGGTAAATAAGAATTAATCAGGCAATTTCGAGCAAAGTATAGTTCTATCTACGTGACCTTTACTTGGACCATACTCATTGAGATGCCCTAAACTTCGAAATGTTTCGGTGGAATTGAAGCCTGACTAATTGAATAACATGTCCATACAATAGGAGGTGAAACTAACATTTTGTATATCACCGTTTGCCGGCACGTGTGGAAATAAATTGAAACTTCGGGAATTGCCTCTCAATGGGTTTATTGCGAATGCAGCGCGTTAATTAGCATCATATTTCATGACATCTGCTTGCAAAAACAGATTAATCTGAATTTTCTTACAGCCTTTCAATTTGGTTCTCACGCTACTCATTCCGAATTGAAATAAAAAATAGTCATTAACACCAACTTGGTAAAACTCATTGCCTGAAATGAATTATTAGGAATTTCGTCACTACAACGTCAGTCTAACAATAATTATTATAAGGTTTGAATATATAGTAGCAGCAATCATTCAAAAACTACTTCCGAATGTCGATTCATGAATTGCAGGTATTTATTAGGCAAGTAGAGGTAGACTTGCACCAACACGACAATGGCGAAGCACATGAGGACCACCAACACGCCTTTCTTATCTCCCTCAGACAAATCTGCACGCAGGAATGTAATTATCAATATTTAGAAAATAATTTTTCTGGCGATGACTAATTTTTTATCTGAGTAATGGTTCGAATGCATAGTCATAGTTCGCCAGTATGCATTAAAATTGCAACTCCTGTATGCTTCTTTGGGGAAATATGTTATTCAAGTACACGAGATATTGTGATAGTTTTGAAAGTTCGTGATGAATATGCATAAATGAAAGTCTTCACCGTGATATAGTCAAATTAAACGACTCAAATTATTTCAGCCCACGAGTATCGCGTTCGTTCACTCACCTGCGACAATATAAACGAGCCCAAGGACACAGCAGCAAGAGATTGGTATTATTTTCATTGCCTTCGATAAGTTTTGTCCTGCAGTATCATAAAAATTATTTGAATCGGAGCCCATTGTGATTATTTCCATCTGGACGTCTCTGTTGGGTAGAAAGATGTATAGCATATCAAGATATCGGTGCAACCTAATCATCGGTAGAACCTAATCAGCTGATACGACACTTTGAAACTTGCAATGACGAATTTTGCGACTTGCTCTTCACATTCGCAAGAAGAAAGGAAACGCGTTTTTTTTTTCGTTTCATATCTACATACCAAAATCCACTGGATAAGATTTCTAATTGAAGTTTTAATTAAAAAACTAGGGTTATTCAAATGGTGCTTCATAGAACGGGAACAATTTCCTGCAGACGTGACATGATATCATAAATAAGCAAGCTGACGAATTGAACGCCTTTCACGGTCAACATTTTGAGCCATGCAAAGTTTAATATAATGCAGCCGCGCTCTTCTAATAACCCCAGTTTGAGGAATATCAGAAAAGCTTCATATTCAGGAGATTAGATAGTTTTTGTCAGAAACGTCATCGTAACGTCAACAATTAGCCCTTCATGTCACAACGGCATACTGTTAGGCTTTTGTATACCGAGTTCACGGCATGTATGAAGGAAATTTCTGTCACCTTCAGCCATTATACGAGAGTCATGACCATTTGTACCTAAACGTGTCAAGTCGAAGGCAAATTTTTTTAATTTATTGGTTCACTCAATCGATCAGTTTAAATTACTCTTTTAATGTTAGGTAGTTCATTAGGTTCGAGGCTGTTCAAACTTCAATCTTACCTTAGATGTTTATATTGAATAAGACCAGAATAACTTAGTGTCAGAAATGATGGTTAAGATTTAATTCTACATGCAAACCTCAAAGGTAATCTTTGAAGAGTTCAACTGTCCATATATTTACCATACTGAGAGTACATTCTGTATAGCATTTCATGATATAAGAGGTGAAATCACAAGCAACTAGTCTAAACACTTAAATCAACAAAATGTTGTCATACTACTTTCGTTATGCGTCCTTACGTAGTTCCAATTGGCGCGGTCACTCTTTATCTTCGCCTGGGTTGAAGACTTCTGATTTAAGAGGCCCCTCTCTGCCCGATCGCTGTCAAGGAGCTCGGCCACTGTACTTTAAGTTTGTCTGTGCTCAACTATATATTCACCGAGTAATTTACCAATACATTGATCGATCGCATAGCTCATTGAAATCAACTGCGTAAATCGGACGGCGAAAACGTCGATTACCCCCAAGAATCGCACATGTCTAACTATTTTATAGTGGAAGCTATTCGACAACGGTAATATTTTATCGTTCATTGTTGCAACCATTTAGCCAACAACGTAATGATTAGGTTTCAAAGAGAGCCCAGGAGATTCATTTAGCACAAGATTAAAATATCTCACGATGGCGTTTGGAGAAGTGCTCGGACCAAAGAAGGCTCTATACATCTACCGGTATCCTCCTGCTTCAATACGACGATATGCCTCTACTAATGTCAACTACGGTATAAATTCAAGACCGTTGCTCTCCACATGCTTCGTCATGGATATGTAGCCGTTTTTAAATCGGATAGTTCTTCACACAGTTTCAAAACCCCAACAATAATAAACTTTATTATTTTGTACAAGAACATATTCCTTCACGACCTCCTGTATCATTATTCTTCGAATCCATCATCTTTGGCATGTTGAAATCGACAAGAGAATTGTCAATTATCAACATATAGTACTGACCCTAATACTCACGCTATGGCTTCGATCACTCGGCAAAAAATAGGGGGCTTGATACAGGATACAGTCCCTATGCTACACTATAAAAGTTTCAATTTTACATATCTCGTGGAAGAAAATGGCAGTTCTAATCTGTAGGTATGGAAGGGTTACACCGCTAAAAGTTAGCATGATTTGTTGGTACACATCGTTCACAGCAGCCTAATTCATAGGCAAATAAACTTCGGTTTAATTGTAACTGGCTGGCGCAGAAAGTAGACTGGCCGTGTGACATCAATAGAGCTAGTTCACACTAGTCATCTCGATCATGACTTCAGCAAATAACTCTTGAATCAACTCTGGCAGAATTGACGTCTGGAAGCTGACGTCAGGTCAAGGAAATTGATTTAGGCAGGACATTAAAATCTATATTTCATTCTTTCAATAAAAATTTCAATAGTGTGCTCTCCGGCAACCAAATGTTCGAATCGAAAGCTGGTCCTCTGCCAGCTATATTCGTCAAGTACTAAAATACGGCAGGAAATCAAACCATAAAGGCATAAACATTCCCGAGAAGATCGACTAAGTCTTCAAGCTTCAGCCTCCACAATGTTAACACCAACCAAAGCCTAGTCTTCGAAACGTGCCACAATTGGTCCATTTACGGCGTAGAAGTTCATTAGACGATTGTTCTGTATTCGTGGTCTCCTCGCGATAATGTACGTTCTTCGTACCACCAGAAAGGCCATCATGAGCAAGAAGAATCGACACGCCAAAGCTATGCCTTTGAGGGCAAATATCCAACCTGCCGAATACTCTGTAGGAAAAAATAACGATTGGAAGGAACTGAATCCAATACAAAATACTGAAAGTTGCGAAAAAGAAAAAGGCAGTCAGGCTCCACTCTTAAGATCTTTGAAAGTCTTAAAATTATGTCCAACTCTGCACATTTTTTTGTTTCAAGTACAATTTCTTCGCGTAATATTCATTCTGAACAATGTCCATTAACTATCAAAATCGATCCTGGTAAAATGACAGAACTCGAATTCTACGTACTAGCTTTGATGGTTTATTACATAGAATAACCATCAATAAGAAATATTATAGTCAACTTTTTCGAGAATTCAGAGTGCAATAGTAATGCTAGCGTAAATCGTGTTCCGCGGAATTTAACCATATACTCTACTAAAGATATAGAGCAAAATAAAGAACTACTTTGACCACGCGTAATCTAGCTGGACGTGCGTTCAAGCAAAAATTAAATTCAACCACATAAAATCCTGTCTGAATTCGACTGGCGATCTACCACTAAATAAGCTACTTTAACTTACCTGAGGTGTCTTTCAAACAGCCCAACACGAAATATATACAAATTGGTATGAATATGTAAAGGAAAACCTTCATGCCTGGTTTGCACTTGCCAGGCAACTCGTGAAAATCGCTAAATTCTTCCCTTGTCAGCAGCATGATGCCTGAAATCTGAAACGATACAAGAATTGTGCACTTTACGTCAACGAGCAGAAGAGCCTAGTATAATGCTTGAGAGACGTGTTTCATGTCCAAGAACTGTCTACACTAACAAGGTAGAGTTTACCTTTCATTACTTGTTAAAACAGAATGTATCAACGACACTACTCAGTTTTGCTAGATATGCTTCGAGTTAGCAGTACAGAATAGGAATACCTGCAAAATTATAGATCTAGAGCTTTTTTGGTAGGACCTGAATTCTAAAACATTAACATCCACGAAGAAGATGCAGTTCAGATTCCAAAATAGACTCGCACCACAGCAGCTAACCCACGCAGAGTTTCGCCATCCAAATCTCCCCGTTAATTTTGCCTAAGTGCGGTAACACGGCGCACCAACCCAGTCGTCAAGTACCACAATTTTAACTGAAATTCGCACGTTGAAGAAAAAAGAAATGAAGAGCATTTGGCATAGGAATAGAAAAACTTTAAATTGTAGGTCGTAAATTTCCTTTACCTCTACTCTGCTCACGTAGCATAAATGAACTACATGCCATCAAGAGTTATGAAAAATCGTTATACGGTTCTATATTACTGAGAAATAATTTTTGAAGTATGAAAGAAAGATACTAGACAAACTTACGCCAACGCACACAACATACTGTATAGAATTGTACAGTTTTAAAACCACTAATTATTATTTCAGTATGCCAGGAAATATTGAACGGAGCATATTAATGACATTTAGTTTCTTTTATCTTGCATTCTATTCCAATATGCTTCATGTAATAACGAATCATAATCAAATAAACGTTCTAGGCCTTTATGATATTGAGAAAAAACCCTGAACAATAAAATACTGCGGCTGTTTGTTGGCTTCTATGTTTTATGATGGAACGAATGAAATTACTTAAATATGAAATGCTCCTAATCATGTTATGGTGCCTTTCACTTCACTTCGACTCACAAAAAAAATATTCATGCTGAGTTTACTTCGCGCAGAAAGTCGATATTTATAATCAAGGGAATGGGTTCATATTTATAATCAAGGGCCGCGTCCACACATGAACATCGATGTCGTATTCTCGATTAGAGTAAAGCAAGCTGTGGTGTTGGACGAACATATCCTTCAGTGTTACTGCAGCACTGGACGACCGAGAACCTACCAAGCGGAACGCTTGGTTCAACAAAAACACAACAAATAAAACGCGTTTATAATTCAAAAAGTGTAGAGCTCATATCGTTTAAATTAACGGCAAAGCCTTGGCTCACTTTCCATATCCTTATTAAATGATGTTGCAACAGTGAGCGCTTACGAAAGAAGTGGAAAACCATTGCTTCTACTCCAAAAAACCGAGTTGGTCTAAAATGATAACAAAGATTATTAAGTTATTTATGTGGCTGAGCGGATTTTATTTGCCACATTTTCATGACCTGAATCGCGGAGTTTCCAAGGTGAAATCGCGTGCAGGAAAATGTCAATTGATTCTTTTAAAATTTGTGAGCATTGCTTGGTGTATGCTTGTTAATGCAGCATGCATCACTCTAATTCTTTACAATATTCAGCTGATGGATCCACAAAACGATGAATTCTTAGTAATGGCGGAAAAAGTATGGGCGTTGCTGCCTTTGCTGGGAAGTAGCATCACTAGCGCCTTCTTCTACATCCGTCGCGCCAAATGGCGGTGGATTTTGAGTGCTATGGATCGCATGATCATAACACCAGAAAAAGAAGGCTCCTCATTCACTTGCACGCGTGCAGCGATACAACATGTTCTCCTTGGTATACTTTTCTTCGGGTCATTTTATTTTACGTCAGTTGAACTAGTCTCCCGGGAATTATTATTCCTTCACATCGTGCTATTTCATGTTGAAATTTGCTACGAGGGCATCGTTTATATGGTCACAGGATTCACATTCTCGGTTCTAGTGGAGGTGTGCACAGCCAAGTGTGAACTCCTCGCCAAAAATTGGAGTACAGACGCCATTACTCGATATAGGTATTTTCCACATCGACTAGGAGTATGGGAAATTAATTCGGAAATCAAGAATAAACTATTTGGATTGGAGAAAAGCCTACTTGAAGTAAGGCAATTTTTGGACGTATTAATGGAAGTGTTCCAGTGGCCTCTGGTTGTTGCTAACCTTATGGCCATTGTGAACGGAGTCATCGGCTTGTTTCTGGTTCTCGACTCCCTGGTGAACCAAGGAACCATGGGCGTCAGGTTTTGGTATTCGACCTCGATTTTGATATGGTCAGCCTTCCTGCTTTTCATCGGGCATTCCGCAGCTGACAGATTCAACAAAGCTGTGAGTCACACTGTGTATTTATGTATTCTAACTAAAGTGAAATATTACTTCTTGTCTTTCTGATCTATACGTATCACTGTGATTTTAAAATAAATTTTAATAGCGATGAGTTATCTGTACATGACTTGTCAATGTTGTTTCATATTTTAGTTGCACGAAGGCCTCAGGAGCGCATGAGTGTCACTTTTGAAAACTATCCAGCTCATTTAACAGTTAATCAACATTTCTTGTAGACATGTGAGACATAAAAAACCAGGTCTTTTTGACCATGCAATCTGTACGTGACAATGACGCTTCAATTTAGAATGATGGACTTGTTAAATGTTTGCATTCAAACATAGCTTGATGAATGAAGGAAACTAAATCAATCAAATAACCAATGAATTATAACAAAGTCAATGCTGAAAGTCTTAATAATTAGGTCCATATCGCATTAAGTCACCCGGGTTCTTCAGCCGTACTTAGTACACTTTCTTGAACCCCAAAATATGTACTAGATTAAAATATGCTTTATTTTACTTTACACTCATGTATCCAAAGTTTCACACTCTTTTCTCCCTGTAGTTCAGCAACGGAACTAGTAATATCTCACGGGAACTTACTGAACTAACTTTTGCATTTGCAAACCCACAAACAACTAAACAAATACGAAAATATCAAAATCCGAAATCATATATTTCCCTAACATCATGCTTCAAGATATGGTACGTATTGTTAGAAATTTAATAAAAAGTTCATTTTTATATTTAAGATAACCCACTTGCGTCTCCCATATGTGACCACAGAAGCAGGCCTTGGCAAACAGCGTGCGCCGATTTCTGCTCTTTCAACGTCATTCATCCTGCTTGGTATGATGTAATGTTGAATTTTACAATATTAAATTAGTCAATGTTGGAGTATACAATGTTACATCATACTATATTGGATTATACAATGTTGAATTATGCGATTTTGAATGTTATTTAGCCACATTGGGACAGGAGCTGACTTCAACCATTTCTTCCATGCGTCTACCAGTGTATTATCATGAACAATGAATTTTGCACAAAATTTTCATCAACCTTCGTGTTATGTTGCACCCTGAATTTTGTTACTAATTCTGAATGTTAGTCATCTTCCGTGTTTGTAGTTAATTAGTAATTTTTCTTAAAAAAAGCCAAAAATGGACCAAAAATGTTGCCGATAAATTAACGACTTTGTGCCAATTTATAGCAAATGAGAGTTTACTGATAGCATTGATAGATTAGTGATAATATATGAGCCTATTTACGTCATAATTCATCATTTTATTTCATCGTCAATCATTTATATAGACAGAAGATTCAACAAATAATCAGAAATAAACCGCAAGATTTAGGTATTAATATTCGGTCCCGGTAAAATGGGTCATAAATTTTTTCTTTAAAATATAATAATCTTGCCACTTCACTTGATGGTCATTATTGTCCTCCATTCCAAAATTAAAATTTATTTAAGGTTCATGGTTTCGGAGATGGGCAAAAATCTTATTATCTGGCTGACCAACATGAGCTTCAATGCAATTTTCAGGAATAATTAAATTATCTACCCTAATTGATTTATATACATTTTTTCTGACTCTCAGAGTCTGCAAGTAGTCGCTGAAGCTGCTCAGCCATATCGCTTCTCCGTTGCAGAATTTTTCAGCCTGGGACGGAGTTCCATCACAAACGTAAATGTTCCTACGCACTGAAATGATTCATTTATGAAGAAAATAAGAAGTTATTTTCTTTCAATTTCGTGAATCATTTTTGATACAAAGTAAGAATTATTTTCTTTCAATTTTGTGAATTATATAGATCGTACCGTTTCATATATATATGCTTTCATAATTTTTACCTAATAAATAAGCTATTTTTTGTGCAGACAATGGCCTTCGTGTTATCATACGTATTCGTAGCGCTGCAGTTCCGACCCGCTCAAAATCAGCCCACGGTTCATGAGTGAAGAAGTTTTCCTCATGTGCGATATATAATAAAGAATAATTTACTCATGAATACTGATTGATAGAGGAAATTCTCGGATTATTTTGTTGATGTGTGCAATGCAGGCCAAATAATTGGCATGGTCCAAATATTTAAAATTAGATTTAGACTTAGAAATCGTGATTTAGATTATTTTGAATTGATTTTTACATTGCACAATCACACTGAGTATGAGTATACATTTTTTCAATGTGTAGGAATACAGACATTCAACAGGGGGTATCAAACAACACACGGCGCCCTACAAGATGGCACACAACGTGTACGGTTGTGCTGTGTAAGAGACAACTTCGGAAATGCGTATTTTTCAAAATTGTTCCATTCATTAGATGTTTCGGCATTCATATTTTATGCTAGCGCATTTATACTCAACAACATATTTCTGTTCTAAAATTTGCCATTTCCTTCGTAACCAAACTATTCAGATGTCAAGTGAATATAATTTTTCAATTAATTTAAGTTTAACAATAGAAGCACATCCGAATGAATGAACCCAGCAGGCAATGTCAGGTTGAATCAACGGTGAAATAACGTCGAAATGTACGACGTTGATAAAATAACATGGATTCACTTTTCATTCTGGACTAATATTCAACGTTATTAATCCAGAACGTCGCGAAGTACGTTGTTTCAACTTTGATTCAATCTGACATTGTCTGCTGGATATGTTCTAGAGTTTGAAAAAGTATCAATAAATATTGAACAGAATTGAGAAAATGTTTTCATGACCAAGCATGCAGTTAAACCAATTAATGCTATGTTTCAGGTCTTTTGGCATCAGCAATTACTTCTGAAGCTTCTACTGTACGTTGTATAGCTTCTAGGTAGCTCCTAGAGTAGAGTTAGAATTGCTAACGTATAGCTTCTAGTATAGCTCCCAGTTAGTTACCTCAACATTAGTATCATCGAATGTTAGTTGATGATACAGTACAAAAAAATACAGACAGAAGGCTTTAAAAACATATTAAATGGATACATAACAATGTTGATACGGCCGGGGGAGCATTTCTTCACAGTTTTTCTAGATAATGTCTGACGCAGTTTCCTTAAACAGTTTTTTATGACTACCTTTGTCGTTGTTCCTCATTAACAGGAAAGTTCAGCAGGAAAGTTCAAATGAAAATTCACTAATTGATGGGCATATGTACATTTTTTGTACATTTTTTGCCAGCAAATCAAGTGAGTTGATAGAATGACTTTCAAGGCAAGTCAGTTAGTCAGCGAACATGACGGGAAGACTTGTCAGTCGGATATAGACTGACTGACTGATTAATTCAATAAGGGAAGACTTGTCAGGCGAGTATACGAGAAGTCTAGAGAGGATGGTCAGCTAGTCATACGACTGTGAAGAAAGACTAATCAGTCTGGTCAACTAATAACTACTTAGGTATAGTCAGAAAAAAACAGAAGGTTCAGCATTCAAGAGTTGGAGTCGCAGTCATAAGCGTCAAACTGGACCCACTCAGCCGGGCAGCTCACCGACCACATGCCATGTTTGAAAACCAATGTCCCAACAAGTTTATACCTTGACATAAATAAAGGAATACTAATTTTGTTATATAGAACCAAAGAAAATTATTAACAGCGTTGTTATAACAAGGTGCCAAGATTTAATTCTGTGCCAACGCTCCTTCTATCTACTTGTTTATACATAGCTTGAAATTTTAGTTGTGGAGAGATGAGTTCATATCTCGTGTTTGCTTCGACCAGTCGAATTGTTAAATAAAAAAATCTGCCGGCGTTGAGTTGTGCGACTGAAGAAATAATGAGATTTGATAGAACTTGGCTTCATAGTTTCTTTGGTATTCTGTGTATCATACGATATGTGTGCCTTCTCAATGCAGATGACCTCGAGATAAAAAAGTAAGTAAAATTTCAACAACGTCACTTGAATGTTTTTAAATACAACGGTTGATTTGAAAATAAAAAATGCAACAAAAAAATATATTATTACAGTATGTTCCGCAGCGAGTTATTCATAGATTGTTTGAAGCAAATATCTTGCTTTCCAAATGATTCACAAATCTTCTTTCAAATCGTTTATGTAATCCGGTGTGTCTCTGCATGTACAGTGGGGGGAAATAAATATTCGTACACTTGAAAAATCGTATTTTAATGTAGGTAAGTACACAAACTGAACAGAAGAAGTGACTTATATTATGTATAGAGGCGCATTGTATTCAAAAATAGCATCAATAGAAATTAAATCTCAATGCAACAAAAATTAATGCAACATGTTAACTTCTTCGGGTCAAAAAATTGTTGCATTGAGATTTAATTTCTTTTGATAGTATTTTTGAATACTATGCGTCTCTATACATAATTTAAATCACTTTTCCTGTTAAGTTTGTGTACTTACATACATTAAAATACGATTTTTTAAGTGTACGAATATTTATTTCCCCCCACTGTATGTATGGTGCAATAATACTCTAAATGAACGAATTTTTCTGGAAAGTCTGAACTATTTTAAGGTACCAGGCCTTAATAAAATGCATATATGTATATGTAAGAAGAATTGACAAATTAGTTTTAAAATAGCCTTCATATTTCAGATGGCTTGTATTCGAGGTGACGTCAAATCTTTCTGGCTGCCAAGTCCAGAGGAGCGAACTGGAATCGGTGACGTTAGGGTATGATTGCGATAAGAGATTACCACACGATGGCAATAAGTCCTTTTTACCGATTATATACAAATAGAAATTATCACAGAGATTTTAATCGTTATTATAAAAACGATAATACATATTACAGAAATATAAATAGTTATTAAAAAAGCTTTAGCAATTTTGTGTGTTAAAAAACTTGTCTGGTTGAAAACGAATTGCATAATTTATCTGAGAAAAATTAGAGTAAACTAGATTATTTATTCTGCTTATGAACGAACGTATTAGATTCACGCTTGTTTGAACTATTGCTACCACCCCATGTCTAGACACGTAATTAATGTACGCCACTTCAATCCAACTTGTACCAAATGTGAAAATGTCTTGTACCAGCGATTTTTTCTCAAAGTTAACGTGAATAAAAACCCGTTCTCGCAACTAAATGCTTCCTTGAAACTCGTTAATGAAAAGTCAGATTTTTAAATAAAAATGAGTAGCTTCTCAATTTTCTCAATTACCTGAGGCCTTTGCTTACTCAAGTGTAAATATTTTGCAATATCGACTGGTTTTATAACACCGTTGGCTTTAATAAATTTCGAGGTAGATGACTTAGGCATGCCAAACTGGATAGAGATCGGCGGACCTTACACACGTTATTTGAATCTCTGTCAAGTGCCAAGAATAACACTATAATGTCGACAAGTGTTACGCATGACACACATTTCAAAAACTTTTTGTGTAACACAAACGTCAAAAACTGTTACGGATAACACAAATGTCAGTATGAGTTTCGCGTAATGCATAAACAGGCCATGGGCCTATTTCTTCAGCGCCGACACTTCTATTCTATTCTATAAGCAAAATGAGGAGAAACTGTAAGCGTGAATCTATTTCATTCAATCGTTGATTGATTTGTACTGACTTGTGAAACAAACGTCGGACCAAGCAATGGTGTTTAATTGGAACGGGTGTTGAGAACTAACAGGTGCTTGATTTTCGAAGCTTTTAACAAATTCCAAGACAAAATTTCGTTCAATTTCTTTTTCAAATACCGATATGAGCTCTAAAAGCATTAAAAAACGATATGAGATTAAATCAGAAATTAAACACAATAAAAAGTTCAGCGCAGATTCTGAATGAAATCGACATTAACTGTAGAAATATTCCTAATATTTCATGTATTTCCATGTATTATTATGTACAACTTTATTGTGATATTTCACCACGTAGGTGTAGCAAGTTTGAAGTGTCACTGGAAATATTTTGATGAAATTCTTTCTTTGCAGGAACATGAGCTGGAATATGAGCGTCCAGTTTGAAGATTTTAATTCGAGCGCCAGCAACACCAATGAGGTTAGAAGCTATGGGTTCTTATTGCAACAGGTCCCACTACGGGCCTGTATCCATTTTAAACAAAGGCGTGCTGACATCCGTAGAATTTTCACCTCATGCGGCCACTGATCGCGCTGCGGGTGGCGTCCGTAAACCAAAATGTATATTTTACCACTGATGAATCGTGAATAATTTTCCTGGTTTACTTCATGTTAAACTTACAATGCTAAAAAAGTTAGAAAGCATAATAGGAGAAAGCTAACTTGTTCCCTGTCGCTCAATGCAAATTAGCTGCCAAATGAAAACGTAATTAATAAATACACTGGGAAGAAAATTTTTGCACGTAGTGCGATAGACATCTTCTGAAAAATAAATGATCATAATAATGGTTAATTAGAATAACCAAAATCTTGCATATGCAATGAAAATGTGTCATTCACAATCATTTTTTCACAACAATATTTTATATCATTTTAGTAAAATATTTACGCGAGGGGTAACTTTGAGGAGATGAAATTATCGTCTGTATTGTAGTAATTTTATGATGCAATTTGTAATAAAACGTTTTGGTCATTTAACTGAAAAACGGTAGCTCCGATGTCAAACGCCGAATGAAGGCTTGCAGAAAACGGAATAATGGAGTTCAGCCCGGCCTAGCTACTTGTGCAACATCGAAGTAAAAACTAATTTTATTTGCTATTAATGATCAAAAATAAAATGAAGGAAATTATAAGTCACTAAAAAGTTCATTAAATTTAATAATCTTTGTTTGCAGAATGCATCTCTGATCACAGGCCTACTGATGCTGGTGATGAATCCCGTCACTCATAACACAACATTTGCAAAGGTGAGATCCACGTCCTTAAGTCGAGTTTTCGTGTCGTACGCGACGATAAAGCGAATATTCGATATATAAAAAACCATTGAAACGTACACTCAGATAATTGAGTGTGACTTTGTCCAAATAGCGACACACTGTTTGTCTTTGTGGGGTTCATTCAGACCCATTTTGGCCCACGAAAAAGGTCGAGCTACGTCCATGCTCGAACTGTGGTAAAAAAGTATAATTTTTTTAGCAAGATGATCCAATAATTTTTCTGAATGTGTTTTCAAGTAAAAAGCGCTTTCGCTGTGCATTGAGAACAGTGCATTGCATTTGCTGCATCAGATGTTCCGCACGCACGAGTTGTTCGGCTTCTACCTGGACTTGCGGTGGCACCTGACGCGGCTGCAGACCGGCAGCGTCGTGGCCCTGGTGGTGTCAGCCGTCGGCACCGCGGGTCTCAGGGGCGCGGCTGACGACCTCCGTGACGCAGGGGCGCTCATGGCGCACCATTTGCCCGCCGGCGCCCACTGGGTCTGGGTCTTCGTCAAGGGAGGCAGGACGTTGCTCGAAACTGCCGTGCTGGACACCCAGGGCCCTGTCCTTGCGAATGTGTTTATCCCTGTTGCTGATGCCAGGGATGTGACCCAAATAATGGAGACGGATAGATATGAAATTTGCCAGACAATGAATATTCTCGATGATTTATGTTCAGAAACTTGGTTTCCATTTCCTCGTTCGGTTTTAAACAATAGTGATTTTCTTGATTCAATTCCCATCGTGATGACAGTGGGTACCAGACCGCAGTACATGTACGCAGCACTTAAAGCAATGCATCTCTCACCAGGGTTCCGACCTGAAAATTTGCATGTGCTCTGTGGAGGACAAACTGCAGACACATTGAAACTATTAGATTTCTTTAAACTAAATTACACTGTAATTGAGATCGAGGGTACGGGAAACCCGATGCTGTTCCAGTACTACAGGAAAGTTTTCAAGTTCATAGCCGAAAATTTCCAGAGTGCCGACGCAGTGATGATCATAGATGAGGACGTGGAGGTATCCCCTGACTTCTTCTCATACATGTCACAAGTTATGCCGGTGATGATGCGGGACCCAACTCTGTATTGCGCTACAGCAACGAGCTTCTTCCCCAGCCCCCGCCTGTATCTGTCGAGGAACAGAGTGAGAAGAGGGGAGTCTCAAGTAGGCTGGGGCTACGCTATTAAAATGAGTGTCGTAAGGCAGGCTCTGGAGCGATGGCCCACTACGCTAGATTCTTATGCCATGTACGACCACTGGATCTACGAGGAGGTCGTTGAGAGCGGGGAGTGCATATTTCCTGAGGTGTCACGGGCTAAGCATTTCGGAGTAGGGATCAATGCAGTGGGCATACACATGGAAACCAATTTCCTTCAAGTTCAGATGGAAATGCAGTCTGGCATGGAAATTTATTCCCTTGAAGACATTCCGTTACTACGATGGCGAAAAAATCTACAAGTAAAGCTTGAGAATTCTGAAATTATTTCCGGTGATCCATGCTCTGACAATTTCTTCACCGATCGTGAAGATGGCAGCTATATTTTTGCGTATCATCTGGAGGCAAATGCGGATGGAAGCTATGACATGATCAGCTATTTTATTTCGGGTCTTTGTTGCTGTGAACTCACTTACTCCGGCATAGATTATGGTAGCCACGATCATGTAGTCATGGCCCGCGTCAAGCCTGGCGTTGAGATTTACTTTCTTGGTGCCCCGTTGTCGTCCTTCAGTTACGTGCTTGATAATAATACGGCTGCGTGGAACTACAAAGCTCTAGATGATTTAGGGAAAGTTAAGGCTTTGGAAAAAGCTGCTGAATTTCAATTGAGAGTAAAAAGTGAATTAAAGTCGAAATATAATAAGAAGAGATTCATGCACGAGGTCTTTAGCGACGGCTTTGATTATATGTAACGTAGACGAATATTGTAAGTATATGTATAACGTAAATATTGCATGTATTTACTTCATATAATAAAAAGATGACCAGCTGCATAGTTTATTGATTAATCGCATTTTACTCGAATCTCTGAATTAATCTGTTCTCCAAATTAATATCATTTCCGAATTACTTATATTTCTTTGCTATTAAAATATTATTTGACTGAAATCTTTGACATTTGCTAAATGATTATTGCGATAATGTTGTAATAGACTGAAGGTTAATAGCAACATGCAGGATATTGAGCATTCTATTGTAGCTCATATCATCATCATCACACCGCTCGTTAATTATTTATGCTATGCAAAGAATGCATTTACTGGAGTCACATTGTCGTTAGGCTTGGCGTTCACCAGTCGCTTCTATGTATGACTTGTAAATCGTTCGCAATTTGCTGCGACCGGAACGCGAAATTCCTGAAAAATTCTTGGCCTGTTTTCGGAACTGAACAAAACTGTCTTGCCGCGACTCAAGCTGTAAGCGGAAGTTAATTAAACTGACGTCTGGTAATTCTGAAACACTTCACCTTCCAGTTAAATGACGTCGAAACTACGTTGATTAAGAGTTAATTTAGGAGAGAAAACATTTAATTCTCGTTATTTTTGGTAAAAATAACGCTTACTCAAAGTTATTTCAACGTTATATGTATGGTGGAGCAATGTTTCGTTGACTTCAGTACTGGCAATAATCGTGAAGAGGGCGATACAATTAAGGCAAGCTCTATGTTATACTTAGAGATCAGTGTAGCAAATATGCGAGAGAAACACTAGGTACTTAATTTAAATGATAACTGATCTTGAATTTTAATTTTATTCTTTGTTGTAAGTTTTTTAAGTGATGGCTGACGAGAACCTGTAAATAAATTTTTCCGCAATCGATTTTTATAAATATATGATGATGTAGAGAATTTGAACACAATTTATTGAACGGCCACGGATAATAACCAGCGTGTTATGATAACATGTATCAGTCGACTGAGATCTACTATAAAAACCATATTAGTATTTTTATAACTAATTAAGTACATGTGTACACCGTATAATGCACAGCGTACACTCAAACACTGGCAAAACCTTCCGCTTCCAGTCATTTCTTGAAGTCCCTTGGCAAAGTAACTTCTTAAACTTTGTAAAAATTTCATAAAAATTTCCAAGCCCTTTTGTGAACCAACACAACGAGTAAGATGGCCGCTTTTCTCTGTGTTAATTGGCATGGGCGGTAAGGTGGAGAAATTCAAAGACTATTATATAATCAGAACTGTGTTTGTGCAAAGTAAATGTGGATCGAGTGATCAAGTTTAGCTTAATTTTATGTCATCCCACTATCTGAAACTCAGTTATTTAGGTGATGCATAAAGAAAAACAAAGAGTTGCCAATTAATATTACAAATTCATACGTTCAAATTACATATTAATTCAAAAAAGAAGTTTCTAATTCCTTTGGCAAGAAATTGTTCTCAAGTTAATAGACTAAGTGAGATATTTCGGTTCCGCATTGTCAACGCAAGAAATCTCAGAGTTTCATTTTTCAAAAAACCTTGCGGATGATGCGGGATCATCTATCTTGTGATAAGATTGATTAATTAGACGTGGAGTCTAGTTTAGTTCTAATTGTGTCCGTAATCAGACGCTGGTCAGTGGCTGTCAGCGACTCCGGCAACCGTTGACGTCCTCCTCATATTAATTAAGAGTGAGATGCCAACAGAAACTCACAGCCGAAAATTTAATAACGAACGGCAAAAACTTAATCTAACGAAGGCTTACCAGCCATTAAAAATGTTAAATAATTATCCTAATGATCTCACACGAAATAGAATTATTCCAAGCATGGCGGAGAAGTGTTAAATTGTAAATTTAACACTTCTCCCTTCACTTTTTTAATTTTTAATTATATTCGAAAGGGAACTCAAGAGCTACGTATTATTCAGTTGTTAGTTAAGAATTAAGCTACATAATTTATAAACTACCATTAAGGCGATGTCTGGAGTTGAGTATCAGGCGCAGACGATATCGGGACAGGCAATTAATGAAGGCCAGGCCATCATCAGACTGCGGCGGACACCCAATTGCCGCAGCAAATTAATGGCACCAAAGAAGCAATGAAGCCCAAATGACGCTAGCTTCTTTTGCCGCTCCAAATGACCGCCGAAAAACTGCGGAAATTTTCAAGGGAATAGGAATGACGCGGCGCTGGCTTCAGTGGTGTTTAGGACCACGGTTCAGTGAATTCATAAACTCGACGAAAGCGAGACAAACTGCTGCTTAATTGACCGGAATTTAGGGACATAAACGAGATAGAACAGCTATAGAAGACCGTAGGGATATATAAACAAAAATTCACGTGAGAGTGCACGAAAATTGTGGAGCTCTCTTTACGAATAACCTAATTGAATTGCATACGGAAATACAATCTAAAATACACTTTTTTCACGCAAATGATTGGATGTATAAGTAAGTTGCTGCGATGTGTATTCATGACGGAGTTCTAGTGTGGGCATAACAGCGTCGAACGCAGCCGTTATGACAGCATTTTATGGCTATAGCCGCTTTGAGGCAATCGTCACGGCTTACGGTACAGCATTACGTCATGATTACGGTGCAACACGCCGGCATGATTACGGCGCAACACGTCGGCATGATTACGGCGCAGCACGTCGGCACGATTACGGCGCAACACGACGGCATGATTACGGCGCAACACGTCGGCGTGATTACGACGCAGCACGTCGGCGTGATTACGGCGCAACACGTCGGCGTGATTACGGCGCAACACGTCGGCATGATTACGGCGCAGCACGTCGGCATGATTACGGCGCAACACATCGGCGTGATTACGGCGCAACACGTCGGCATGATTACGGCGCAGCACGTCGGCGTGATTACGGCGCAACACGTCGGCATGATTACGGCGCAACACGCCGACATGATTACGGCGCAAAACGTCGGCATGATTACGGCGCAACACGCCGGCATGATTACGGCGCAACACGTCGGCATGATTACGGCGCAACACGTCGGCGTGATTACGGCGCAGCACGCCGGCATGATTACGGCGCAACACGGCGGCGTGATTACGGCGCATTACGCCGTGATTACGGCGCAACACATCGGCATGATTACGGCGCAACACGTCGCATGATTACGGCGCAGCACGTCGGCGTGATTACGGCGCATTACGCCGTGATTACGGCGCAACACGTCGCATGATTACGGCGCAGCACGTCGGCATGATTACGGCGAAACACGTCGGCGTGATTACGGCGCATTACGCCGTGATTACGGCGCAGCACGCCGGCATGATTACGGCACAGCACGTCGGCATGATTACGGCGCAACACGCCGGCTTGATCACGGCGCAACACGTCGGCTTGATTACGGCGCAACACGTCGGCATGATTACGGCGCAGCACGTCGGCATGATTACGGCGCAGCACGTCGACATGATTACGGCTCAACACGTCGGCATGATTACGGTGCAGCACGTCGGCATGATTACGGCTCAACACGTCGGCTTGATTACGGCGCAACACGTCGGCATGATTACGGCGCAGCACGTCGGCATGATTACGGCGCAACACATCGGCGTGATTACGGCGCAACACGTCGGCATGATTACGGCGCAGCACGTCGGCATGATTACGGCGCAACACGCCGGCTTGATTACGGCGAAGCACGCCGGCATGATTACGGCGCAACACGTCGGCATGATTACGGCGCAGCACGTCGGCATTATTACGGCGCTGGTACAGTAATGTCACCTGACGAGCCTCGCGTCTCGCTAAAGAAAACTACGCGGTGCCTGCATTTCAGTGCGATATTAAATAGCGATAAATATTGCATTTCAGTGCAATATTTTCTTTACGTACTCTCATCGTCCCGTAACACATTCGAATGTCTTAACTCTCGCATAACAATACCATAACAATATCAGAATGAATGAGTTGCCCCTGAATTCGATCAATCATATACATCGTGTATAATTGCCGTACGCCTAAATAACTATCAGAAATTCAGATTTTTTATTTATTGAGGATAAATTTTTTCGTTTTTGTCATTAGTTAGTTACGGTAAAGAAGAAATTTTTCCCGTCCATTCAAGCTCTACATTTTTATTTGATTTTGTAAGTAACATTATAATAAAATAAGCCTCGCCACCATAACTAAAATTGCATATCTACGAAGACGCTCGGTTTTTGGATGCCAAATTGTTGCAGATTCTCATTAATTCTCATGAAGAAGAGGATATCAGTGTAATTATTATTATACCACCACAGCAATTGGTGATTATCATTCATTGCTTTGTCTTACTATGAAATAATTCCAATAAAAGGTTAGTTCCCTATATGCATACGTCAGGAACTCTTTCTCGTTACTCGCATATGAACTTGTCAATATAGTTCCATTAATTGAGCTCATGCTTGTAGTGGTAAACACTCCTTGGCATCGTTACTTTCATCTCGTCACATAGCAGTCAGGACACGGAACTGTTTCACGCCCAGGCTTTTTAAAGTCATTCTCACATTCACTTTCCGTGAGCTACAATTTCTTCAGAGCGCGCGCCGTCTGTCGCCCTTGTTGACGCTCACTTTCTCGGCTACTTTTTTGGTCTGTGGTCGCCCATGAATAAAGATTGAGGCTCAAAATAGCTGGGCTTGACCGGGATTTGAACCCGGGACCTCTCGCACCCTAAGCGAGAATCATACCCCTAGACCATCAAGCCGATAGCAGCTTACAAGTTGATATTTATATTAGAATAAAGAATCGTAATTCATGTAAATCGCAATGAGTTCCATTGAGTTATCCTGAATCGCTTTTACTTCGCTTAAAAATTTGTTATTTTTTATAAAAAAACAGACTCATGAAGTACATTCATAGTCAAAGCAATTAAATTGGACATAAACCTTGGTTTTATTGCTGGTGACTCTTTATTTCTCTATGTATTAATTTATATACTACCGCAATCTAGTAAACGCGTACGAGTAGCGTATCGTTTACATATGTAATACATCGACCGTAATCACCGAAATGATAATTCGATGATAAAATTTCGATCGCAAAATACCTCTCGCATGAGCAGATCGGACGTGGCCTGCGGCAGCAACAGAATACAATTCTGGCCAAGTCGTAAAACAAATCTGCTCCGGGCGAGCTGGACGAGCTCATTTCCTCGATATATTATGTGGTGCTGCATCCTCGCTGTATTATGTGGTGCTGATGTCGTACTTACTGCTTGCGACGATCTTTTTGTCATAGAAAACCCAGAAATTGAAAATCACTACAAAAAGTGTGTAAATTCTTAATTCGCGAGTTTTCCACAAATGTAAATGCGAAATATGCAACCATATTTTTACTACATTTGATCAAGATAATTTCATCAGAAAGCAGCGGTGCTTCACAATAGCAGCACCGCGAGCATTAGCATGCAGGCAACGTGCAGCCTTCAGCCCCAGCCTCCTCTTCACTGCGCTGCATTTCTGCTCGGAAAATTTCCACGAATTATAAAGAACTTTTCATTCACTCAGAGAAATGCGTGAGACTTCTCTTAAATAGTGATTCACTTTGTGTGTGGGTTATCCAGACCCATTTCAGTGCTGGGTTGTTTCAGTACTACGTTCGCTTCCGGCTCATGTAGCGGATAAGAAAGTTAGTGACAATTTGGACAATTTTACGCACTAATTGCTATGAATAGTGGTGATCGCCTTATAAGAATAAATGTATTTTAGAAATTTACGTCTTTGGCTCCTTTAAGAAGAAAGGAATGCATCACGTTCTATTAAACAAAATTTGAATTGAGAAGAAAATTTAAGTCAATTTCGAAATTAGAAAGCAACTAACGCTTGTTCGAGATAAAGAAAGTATTTAATCTCATGAGTTTTATCAAAAGGATACTTTATTTAAGTCTTATGATATTTTAATTTTCAGCGCTTTTTATCTACATATTGTGAATTTATATATTTAGTATCTTCAAATAAAATCATTGTTAACAATACAGATTCGCCATGCAAGTTCATTTATTTCAATAATGAAAAATAAAAACTTTGTATTGCCAAACGTGGTCATGTGAAACAATTTTACTCTGATTTAATGATGTTTTACCTTTCCTGCAATAAATGATTTATATACAGGGTACAGAGTTCCCTAGCAAAATTAGCAAAAATAGCAAAATAATGTTGCAGAAGATTAGGAAATTCTGGACTAAATTCATTTTCATTACAGTAACTTCTTAAGAAACTTGAAAATGAAGAAACGGTAGATATATGAATTATTTAACCATGAATTTACTAACGGAAGTTTCTGAAACAAATGCTCGACTGAACGTAAAAATTGAACATTTGATCACACTAGAGCAATACGCATAAACTTCATGCAAGTATCGAACTTAGAGTGAGAGATGTAAGACTATATACCTTTTATGTATACACTATGCAGAAGACGTACAGTAATTAATTTACTAGTGTTGAACACGATGAGCGAAACGCAATTAACTTATTTATAAATATGAAGTAAACGAAATAAACGAAAGGCAAAAAACATCAAATTTAGTGAAATGTTTCGGCTTAAGCCGCATTTGTAAACATAGGTGGTTTATTTAAAATAAGCGATCTTTTGATTATAATAAGAGCGTTGCATGATGGTCGTCACGATGTATGACTGGAAAAGGAAGGACCTCAGATCGATGGATAGCTTTGATTTTCTATTATAATTATTGATGATGCAAAAGTGTTTGATTATAGTTTGTCAGTGGATGTCAACCGACGAGACTCAATTTTATATAATGTCGATCAATAATTAGATTTAATGTCATTATTTTATTTTATTTTAATTCTACTTTTGATAAATAATAATTGTTTTTTTATACTTTAGGATCAATATGTGAACTCTAAATCTTAATTATCCAATCAAGATAGTACACAATTATTAATTATTCAATCACACTTGATAGTACACCTAATTCAAAGTTTACTAGGTAGTTAATGGTTAATTTCTTCAAGGTCTGGTTAATTTCTTCAAGTGCAAGTAACTTTGTTATGTTGACCAAGAATATGAAATTAGCGACATAAAATAATTTAATCCCCAAGAAATATTCAAGCAAACTATTGGGTGACTCGGTTATTGCCGGATTTTTTTGTTTACAGCGATGATCTAATAACGTGAACTGAATCAAAGCCCTCGTGCAATTCGGTATTTAATTAGTTCAAATGAGCGTCTGGGATTAAAATGAGCGTCAATTAAATGCTGTATATCAATTCACATTGGCGCATTGATAACTTCCGTGTTAATTTAGCCTGAATAAAATTGTAAAGTCAAATTCCAATAAAATCTTCGAGAGCATTTATTGGTAGGCATTCAAATTTTTCAGCCTCCCAAAATATAATTATGTGAAAAACTTTATCTAAGTGAACGCGTTCAATCATTAACATATTCTAAAATATAAACGATTTGGTGTTGTTCAGGGAGGCAATTTGAAAATATATGGACGTTTCTATTCAAGTAACCCTTTAATAATTGCAACAGTTGTAATGCTTAGGTAACATATTAAAAATATAACGTTAGGTAATCCTTTAACAATTGTAACTACAGCCCTGTTTAATCACCTTTACGGTGTCGAGGTCACTAATTTAAGCAATACTAATGGAGATTCATCTAATTTCGCAATGAGCAACAGCCTCTCATTAGCACAAGAGTTATTAAGACGTTATGAGTGCCGGCCTCCAGATGTAATGAACTTCGTACGAATTATGATCTCATCAAAAGACACTACATAAATGTACCCAAAGATACAAATATCACCGACTTTAATTTGCTTAAATCGTACTTCTGTCCTGGATTTGGGCGGCTTCATTAGAAAGAATTATGAGTTTGAACTTTCATAAAAAATGCGAATTCCTTATCGTAGGAATGATCTGTTTAACCTCGTATAAAAAAAGGTAAATACAGTAATCCTAGCTCCCCGTTGCACTCAAATAGGAATGCAATTTATCAAA
Organism: Hyalella azteca; assembly: GCF_000764305.2. Taxonomy (NCBI): domain Eukaryota; kingdom Metazoa; phylum Arthropoda; class Malacostraca; order Amphipoda; family Hyalellidae; genus Hyalella; species Hyalella azteca. The sequence goes on along the minus strand of NW_025943604.1, from coordinate 153,284 downwards.
CCGAATGTGTTAACGCCACATTAATTAAAAAACATGCCAAACTGCACGATAATTGTGCCTGAACTGATCGAAATTGCACATTAACTGCACTTGAACTACATGAATTGCATAATATAACTGCACAAGAATTGCTCGACAACTCAACCGAAATTTTACAAAAACTGTACAATTTCCACAAGTTATCTTTCCATTTTGGAAAGCTAACTTACGTGCCGTGGCTATGATCGACTTGACGATTGAAAACTTTCCGATGATTGCACGAAGTCCGCCTTTATCTGAGGTCAACAATCACAGACCGCTTAGCAATCTATAAATATTCCCTCAGGAAAGTCCCCGTTGATTCCCTCTAAGGAAGAAGAAGCGATCTAAACTTATACCTCAAGCTAGAAAAATAGTTCTGAGAGGTCAATGCTAGAATTTAATTTATATATGAATCATTTAATGCAACGAAAATTTATCTGTAGAGGTAAAACTTTGATTAAGTTATCACCAATTCGATCACGTTTTATATTATATGACACTTGAATTTATTGATCATACGTTAAATTAGACCTTGCTTCAATCCTTTATACGATCTATAGCCAAAAAATAGCGTCTAGTGAAATTTTTTCTTTGCGGATCACCTTTAAATGTAAACTTACCTTGAATAAAAAACTTGCTATGAATAAAAAAAGTATTACAACGCCGTATAAGCCTGCGTTGCGAGGCTTACGGCGATTTGTCGCCAGAAAAAGCCAGGCTCGAGGCTGCAGATTGGCAGACCTGGCGCGGTCAGTTGCTCGATAGCGCAACCAGCGGCCGATATCGGCCGTATTTGCTATCCTGTCAGTCACGATCGCCTGGCACGTGTACACGATCTGGCTGGTGTGTACACGATCGCCTAGCACGTGTACACGATCTGGCTGGTGTGTACATGATCGCGAGGCATACGTACATGATCTGGCTGGTGCGCACACGATCGCAAGGCACACGCACACGATCTGGCTGGTGCGTACACGCTCGCGAGGTACACGTACACGATCTGGCTGGTGCGTACACGATCTTGAGGTACACGTTCACGATCTGGCTGGTGCGTACACGATCGCGAGGTACACGTACATGATGTGGCTGGTGCGTACACGATCGCAAGGTACACGTACACGATCTGGCTGATGCGTAAACGATCGCGAGGTACACGTACACGATCTGGCTGGTGCGTGCACGATTGCGAGGTACACGTACACGATCTGGCTGGTGCGTACACGATCTTGAGGTACACGTACACGATCTGGCTGGTGCGTACACGATCGCGAGGTACACGTACGCGATCTGGCTGGTGCGTACACGATCGCGAGGTACACGTACACGATCCGGCTGGTGCGTACACGATCGCGAGGTACACGTACACGATCTGGCTGGTGTGTATACGATCGCGAGGTACACGTACATGATCTGGCTGGTGCGTACGCGATCGCGAGGCATACGTACATGATTTGGCTGGTGCGTGCACGATTGCAAGGTACACGTACATGATCTGGCTGGTGCGTACACGATCGAGAGGCACGCGTACACGATCTGGCTGGTGCGTACACGATCGCGAGGCACAGGTATACGATCTGGCTGATGCGCACACGATTGCGGGGCACACGTACACGATCTGGCTGTGCGTACTCGACCGAGAGGCTTCTGCCTCTTCTCCTCTACCGTAATAATCATAACATTTCAATTTCACAAATTTACAATAATTTTGTCGAAAAACTATTTACGGATGAGAACCACGGTTCCTCTTACACGAACCCTGTGCTGATAAGAAACTCAGTGCTAAGATCGCAACAAAGCATTCCCGAAAAAGCTTGCCTTTTTACAATCGATTTCAATTATTCAGCCTTGAAGACTCCAGAGCGAGTCGTAAGAGTGCAATCTTTCTCGATAATAATGAAGGATTTTGACAAAGGAATTTTGATAGCGTTTGGAGGTATTCTTGTGCCACGGACACGAGATACGAAAGCCATGCAGTGTTCGCAGCGTCCAAGAAAAGGAAGAGCATCGGCTGCTATCGGGTTTTGAAATCGCATATGAAGCCCTTTTGATTCTAATTTCAATTCTCTCGGAGATTTTAAATTGGGTGACTACTGAGGAACGCCAAAATTTTTTCTTCGTTGCCGTGTGTTTGCGTTGATAATTCAGAATCTAAGTTAAAATTTCTCATGGAATTTATAGATTGAGGGTATAATTCAACCTTTATGCTTCGAACTGAAATTAAAACTAAGGAAACTATAAGATTAAGTTTGTTATTTATTTATTTATTAATTTATTATTTTAACGGAATTTATTTTAAACATGAGAAATTGAAATCTAAGGTTAAATATCAGAAGAAAAATATCTTTGTGCTATGGGCTGACATGGTCTCGAAGTTTGAAGTCGTAGTATAATTTTACACTGATGTCGAGTTTCATTGTCCAGAGTTTCAAAACTGTTCAAAGTTAGTGCCACTCTCAATCTAATGAGTTAAGGTACCTAATGTAGTAATGTTTTAAATTGAACTCTCAGCTATCATGTGGAAGTTTTACTAATGAATTAAGTAAATTATCGAAGTTCAAAGCTTTTGATAGATGTCCCAAGTAATTGGGTTCAACTTTAGGTTTAATCTTGTAGGTGAACGCTAATTAGCAATTTAGGGACAAGTCAGAAATAGAAGTCCAAATGGTGAAACTTGGCTTAAATTTATAAGTTTGGTTTAAGGTTCCAGACCAACAGCCTGCACCATATCATCACGCAGCCCCAGACCAACAGCCTGCACCATGTCATCACGCAGCGCCTAGACCAACAGCCTGCACCATATCATCACGCAGCGCCTAGACCAACAGCCTACACCATATCATCACGCAACGTCCAGACCAACAGCAGCACCATATCATCACGCAGCGTCCAGACCAACAGCCTGCACCATATCATCACGCAGCGTCCAGACCAACAGCCTGCACCATATCATCACGCAGCGCCTAGACCAACAGCCTTCACAGAGAACCTAGCTCCCGTAGCCCAGCACACTTCGAGTTCTGGCAAAAGCTCTCAAAAAGTTTCGCGAGCAACATTCTGGCTCGGCGATAAAATGTTTCTAAATATGAAAAGATTCTAAATAAAAATGTATAAGTATCTGCTCGAGGACCTGGGCCGCCCAATCGCTTCCCGCGCGCATCGATTTCCAACTTCAAATTCCGCAGCCGCTGTAAACTCACCGGGTGTCGCCATGGAGCGTCAAACGACACCATAAGATACAAGTTCCTTCTTAAAAAGGCGTTTTATTCATATTTTGGGGCGGAATATTCCTCTCTTTTTTCAGCTTTATAGACAACATGTACTCATCTTATTATTTTCTTGATAAAACCTTTATTGTTCTCTAAAAATAATTAATGAAGTATTTTTTTGAGCCAACACGATGAAATGACTGATGAAGAAATATCTCACTCTGGGTATACGCAAGTGAATGGGTGTCGTATTCCACAAAGTAAGCATGAACGCGTTACAAGTTTTTGATCAGTTTTATAGTAAGTGAGAAACCATCCATGATGCGTCGTTTGAGTAAAAGTTCAGCGGGATATTCGATTCAATAATTTACCGATTTGTGTCGATAAATTACGGGTGCAGATGATTATGTTAACATATTAGTCTTTCAAATTGTATTGATGAATTACTGTAGCCCATTTATGCTGATATAGTCGTGTACATAAATTACATTAGCCGATTTGTGTGGATAAATTATGGCAGCCATGCGTCAGAGCCTGCGAGTTGGCCCGCCGCTGAAGTCGGACAGAGAAGCGACACAGCAGCGCCTGCTTTGCGAGGCCATCTTTCAGCGGTGCAATAACGCAGCGTTTGCCAATTGTAAAGACATTATGCAGATCGGCGCAATTTGCGTCCCATGACCAGCCAATGTGCACGAGTAAACGAAGGGGTAGTCCCACAGCTGGACACAAAACGCCGGTAGGCATAGGGAAAAATTCTGCCGATCGTTCGACGGGGTAAAAATGTACGGAACTGGTTAGTTTTCATTACCGCAAGCTAATTTAGATTTGAGTTTATAAACCTATATAAAAACTGCCAATGTGTCACATCCCAGGCCTTGTTAGGAAGATCTTATTGTAGTGAAGCCAAAAAAAGCATAAAACATTTTCATGCAAGATTGCTATCGTTGAAAAACGGTCAAATAAAACTCAGGACGTGGCTTAGTTACTGATGATTAGGAAAGCCGTGGTAAATGCAGCGTAAGATGAAGCAGCTTCATGAAGGCCTCGGAGGTTTATAGAGTTCCATAGCGCTAACGTCCACACATTAGTGTTCTCGGGTCTTGGTGTCAGGAATAACACTTGCACACTGATTAAGTGTGGGTGAAAAACAAGCGGAATTCAGGGCGATTTTAAGCAATCTAGTGCAAGGCCTGACGATTGAACAAACAAAATTCTGAGAGTGACATGCAGATCCATTCGTCACAACGCCAAAACGTATCCATTTTGGAACTTTTAGAAATAAGTTCCAAAATAATGTAGAAAAGATTTTTTATTATAAAATTGGATCATTGGAACTTATTTACAGATGCCCTTAAAGTGAAATGAGGAATAATCCAAATAGTCTTGCACAACTGGAAAAAAATTCGATGCGAACTGTTTAGATTAGTTTCTAGTGAAATTATCGACATCCAGAGGATAATACGACTGGAAATATCATAATTATGCAGACACATTATAGCCGCCATTGGCAGAACTGTAGACAATTCAGGGCGATGGTCATAAAGAGCAGAAGTTCTGCGCAGGGCTGGCACAAATGGATCAAGTTAATCAGGCTGATGCTATCTCGTAGATCAGGCGCACCAACGACCAATTAAAGGAGTCAAGTTTTGGTCCATTTGCAGGTGCTGTTCATTAAAAGTCAGGATCGGGCTCTCATCCATCGCTGCCTTTACCCCCGTGCCTTCGTTGAACGCACAACAAAAGCTTTGATCTTCTTTTGTTCCCGGCTGAGTTGTAGGCTTTGCTCCTTTCTCTGGTGAGCATTAGATAGCCAGGAGCTCTATTCACGGCCCCGACAATTGCACACCTCGCAGGCTCCCTTCCGTCTTCTGGCCGAACATGGCGGCCAAGCTCTTAAATACGCAGCATTGGTCGTACTCTTAAATTCACTGGTATCACCCACGTATTTAATTCAGAATATTTTGTGCACTTAAAATTTATCAATAGGCCAATGAAGAAAGGAAGGTCATCTATGACAGTTGTTGGTGCCTATGCTCGAAAATGCCGGGGTCGAAAATGAAATTAGACACATTGTCGCCGTTCGTAGACTCCGGCGCGTTTAAAATGTTGTTCTTTTGGAATTAACATCTATTCACATAAATATTTTTTCACAAACGCTGACATGTCATTAATAAATTCATTCCTTAGTAATATTACTCGTGTAGGTAATGATGGTACCAGTTTTTATGGTCGACTGTCTGTCACATCATGTTATAAAAGTCGCAAGGCCGAGATCATAGTTGCTTAATACGTCAATCTCGATGGAGTAAGGATTCAATTACTATTCATTGCTTCAAAATTCTGAGTTTAGTGAAACATTATGCTTTTGTTTTCGCTATTATTGAACGTTTCCCTGTTTTTGAGCTCTCAAATCTGGCGTTAATCAAAAGACCCTCAGCAAAAATATGGCTTGATTAAATCTTGTAAGGCATCTATAGAAAGATACACCAGTCTGCCCACCGTATTTTAAGTCTCATTTGAGTCACCGGCAAATTTATTTTCTGAGCTTTATTTGTTCCATAGACGAGCTGCCTTGCGAAACGGACGGCAAATAAGCCGTATGTTTTAAGCGAAAACCGTAATCCGCGTCAGCTCGACTCTACGTAACATAAGACACCAGTTTTTCAATGCTCAATTTGGGATATAGAGAGAAGAGCTGCGCAAGACGCTGCCGTGCGGCTCGTTTCACTGGGCGCAGGAATATCTTTTACCAGACGAGATCTCCAGATAAGAATTTCTATGATTAAAACTGTGATGAATAAAACAGTGATGAATGCCGTCCCTTCGTATTAGTTCACAATATCAGACCACACGTGTGAGTTTTAGTCCATCACCGGACCACAGGAGACGGACGGGAGGGGACTGGTCTGACGATCCCCGGGATGAGGAAGTTGGGAGATTTTAAGAGAAGATAAGCTATGTTCCCCCTGCTCAATGTGTTCCCTAAAACGGAACCACGAACAAATTACACCAACAACCAACTAAATGGTACCGAAAAGCGGGATATCAGTCGTATCTTTAATCGTTGTTGGGATGACTTTTTGAGACTAACCGCTAATTAGACGCAATGATATACTTCATATCAGCCTGATATATTACTAATTAAACCGCCAGTAATTATGAGAAAAACGTTGCCGCAGAAAAGGCAGTTTTTACTAAGGGGTTAGACGCTGCATAGAGGCCGGCTTCTGACGAGAATGGCACGCAGCGCCCCCTTTCAATATCTGAAATGAAAAGTACACTTTTAAACGTGAAGGGGACGCCTCAAATTAATTGCCCTTCATCTGAGGACCGGTGAGAAATTGCTGGTGTCACATGAAGGGAGACAGCACTACGAGATTGCCCCAATATTGCCATTATGGACGCCACATGCAAAACTCAGACGACACTCAGGGTATGCCCGCATCATCGCTCCTGACGGCCGATTATTCGCAGCAAAATTAGAGCGCCTCCGAGGAGCCGAAGAAACTGAAACATCGCCGCCTTTGATTAATTTAACCGAAACAAATCGAATTAAACCAAACAGTTGTTAAATACCTTCTTAAATGATCTAAGTTTGGTATAAAAAATTCTAAATAATTGTATCAAAGTGAACTAAAACATCATTGATGTATTCCCAATCTGACTAAGAGCTCAGGTTTCTATAGCTTCGGCTACTCGAATCCAAACTTTATTGTGCTTCTAGTTAATTATAATTTCGAATAAGCAGGTCTAGCGTCATATTCTGTGCTGAAACAGCCCTTTTTATTTTCTAGCGGTTATAAATCGATTAAGATGTTTTAAAATTAATATAATAAAGTTTTACACGTCATATCTGCAGCGTTACGACCAGCACTTTAATTACAACTGAGGCGGTGTGAGCAGGGCGTCGGAATAGTCAATAAATTGATGGCTCAACGAACAAAACGCCATAAATAATAGTATTCTGGTCAGCACGGTAAAATTACGCCAGTATGAACAGCATGTCACAATAATGCCAGTATGAATGAAAAGTTACAATGATGATTGTATAAGGAATAAGTTACAATGATGACAGTATGAGTAGCATATTACAATGATGACAGTATGAACGGCCCGTAACATTGATAGCGGCATTAGCAGCCCATCATAATGATGACAGTATGAACGGCCCGTAACATTGATAGCGGCATTAGCAGCCCGTCATAATGATGACAGTATGAACAGCCCGTCATAACGATGACAGTGTGAACAGCCCGTCATAATGATGACAGTATGAACAGCCCGTCATAACGATGACAGTATGAACAGCCCGTCATAATGATGACAGCATGAACAGCCCGTCATAATGAAGGCAGATGAGCGGCTCAATATGCGGATTTAGCGAGCAACTCTAGCGTGCGATTGCCCCCGCTATCGCCCCGGCGCCGCGTCCCGCGACCTGGGTGGGCGCATTCATCATCATTTTTTCGACTTCCATCAAAAAGGCATCGACTAAATTTGCACAGCCTACATCACCGCTCCGCCCTACATTACGATTGCTGCTTGGTCTTGCAGACGCCCATAATATAAGCCTTAGCGTGCGAAATGTCTATGGCTAATCTTTCTTTCCGACTTTTTTTTTTATTTCACAAAGATTCTTTGTTTATCTGTAAATCAGAGACGTGATCGTCACACGCAGCCCTCCATCATCATAATTAATCGAATATATTTTCTTTTTATTGATTCTAAAATTCCGGTGACATCGCGGTATTATGACACCCATGAGAATATGTCATGCATGAGAAGTAAATTTGGCAACCTTCTGATTGGAGATTTCGTGTTGAATAAATACAATAACGAACCAATTGTTCATCAATTAAACACAGGCACTTTCTTCTCTGTTAATCTTTACTGACTGATTCACGACTGCAAACCAGAAGCACTCTGGTTTCGATTCAGGAATGCTCCTTCGTATGGATTTCCTTTAAAATTTCTGGACATTAATTTTGTTGTAGCCAGGAAATATTCCCGCTGATGAGCACGTATGTACATATATCGTAAATTTTTACTATTTTTGCCTCGATATTGTATCATTACGGCGGGGCGTTGATCATTCGTAGTCGTTACAAAGGCCCGGGCACAAAGGGTCATTCTCGCACTAATTCTTGATTGCGCGCTATCGACACAGCCGCAATTTTTGATTGACAACTTCATCAGCGATGCGCGTCAGGGGCTCAGAAATTGGAAATGTGGGAGTAAGTTAGGTGAGGGAAGGTGGCTGAGGTGAGAGAAAGGATTGGAGGTGATGGGGTGAATGAAATAATTATTGTAATATTTATGTGTAGTGATTATTAACAAAAGAAGAACCGCGATTTTACGAAAGTATTGTGGAATTTCATGGATTATCTCTCTCTCACTCGCAAGTTTCCACAGCAGCGTTGTATTCAGCACGATTTGTAGGACAGTTCGTCGATGGCCTCATAGGTTCTCAGGGACTCAATTTTCACATCAGCTCTGATAAATCCGCTCACCGCTGGTGCCCAGAGGAAACGTCAAGACGTCCATAATGTATCGGGACTACGAGAATGAAGCACCTTTGCTTTCTTTGTTCCACAAAAATTTTACGGGAGAACTACGATCCTCCATGCCAGGTTGAAGTTATTACCGTCAAGGGCACATTCTGAAGTGTTATTCATGTGGTATTTTGCACGGCATGGCCGTCCGGATGCACATTCCTACGTTCGGAAAGTCAAAGAAATCGCCATCCGTGAAGTGATGTTGTGGCTTGAAGGTGTTGAGCCTCGGACAGAACTGCACCCTTGGTGTGACTAGAGTCTAACTTAAGCCAGTGCAGGGCAAGTGCAGTGAGTGCATACCACGCAACACTGTTGTGGTGCACTGGTATCTACAATAACCACCACGAGCCGCAATATCAAAATTAGTTACGGATTCGTTTTCCGTCAGCTAATCATTGACGGCATTTCAAGCTAAATCTACCAATAAAATTTGAGAAATTAGCAGTTACGTGCACTAATGGCTGCTACAGGTATTTAAGACGAATTTTGAAAGTGCGCCCCTTGCTAAGAACAACCCCGTGCGCTAGCGTTGTCTAGAGAAACTGCAATAGATACCATGCTATAAGAACAACCCATGCAACGCTACAGAGCTGTGGTGCACTAGAAACTGCAATAGATACCATGCTGAGCTAGAACAACCCCTGCAACGCTATATACAGAGCTGTGGTGCACTAGAAACTGCATTAATATAGTTACCATGTTAAGAAGAACTGCGCTTGCTGCTCCCCTTTGCAGCAGAAGGATTGACGTGATCGAATGAGCCAATTGGAAGTCATTTGCATTGCGGGTACAGTAAAAAGTCAAAGATGCCTGAGCAAAATGAATAGTGTTAGAGTTTCATAAATTTTCTTCAATTACTGGTCGTTAAATCTTTAGTGCAGATCTACGTGAGCCATTAACGCCTTGTTTCGTTGCTCCATTCATGACTAATTGAGTATGGGCTGTTAAAAAAGGAAATCACTGGCTCGGTGGGAAATTCAATGCAATTTTTGAGAAAAAAAAATCATGAATGGCTAACATAATGCTAAATATGATTGACTTCTAAGTTACCTATTGAGGAGCAGTGAAAGTTCATGAAAAACGATACCTGAACTAATTAAAAATTAAAGAAGGTGACAATCAAGCAAGTTATGGAGGGGATTTTTTGTTTTGACCAAAAATATTCGCATTAAATACAATCGTAGTAAACTGCATTATTGGTAAAATTTCATAAGAATATTACAAGCAAAGCATGCAGTATAAGCAAAGACACTTAAGTAGTGTGGGCAATGTTTAACTTCAATTTATCAGAAATGTAAATATTTACATTAAAACTGTATTAAGACTCGACTCCTCGAACAAACCTTTAATATTGCTCAAGAAATTTAAGTTGGTCTTCAGTAATAAACATCACTTTTACTCCATGAACTGCAAAAATACGAAGCAGCGAAATTAAATTGAGCCTGAGTGAATTTTTTTCCTTGAGCATGGAATGAATTTTGCACTAGCTCTTGAAGTCTCTGGCCAAAAATGACCGTAGGAAGCGAAATTAGAAAAGAACGCAGCGAAGACGTGCGACACCGGCAAATACGGCAGTGCTGCGCTTGCCTTCACGCACGTGTCTAATTATTCACATTTTTCCCTTTAAAAAACGTGTTTTGACCGAGCCTCTGCAGATTATAAATTTTGAGGCCTTGCATCGTCAAGTAAGCTGAAAACAAGAGCTTCGTCGGATACAAGGACCAAATAATCTCATCGGCAATGCGCACGCACTATATATAGCTGTGCATTCATGCGTGATATAATCCGAGTCTGATTTATACATTTGCACATGGCTTTGGTTAGAGTTTAATCTTTATATTAAATAATAAAGTTCCCTGAGTTGGGACTCAACTGATTATTAAAGACAGAGCAGAACAGAACAGGCACGGTCATCCACTCTGTGCGGGACACGTGGAGTAGGAAGGGTTCGGATTTTTTTACTCAAAAGAGTTCACTTGACCTCTCAACGAGAGGCTAGGATACGGAGCCCTCACCTGCTCTTTCATTTTCCTGAATATTTTGGCAATTATAAATTGCTTGAATGAGAATTGAGTGAATGTAATTTTATAGATTTTAATTAATAATGTCAGCATGCCAAGCACTTGTTAGGAACATGCACTAGTCAAAATTTTATGATTAGCGGAAATTTTATACGTAAATTCAAAATTGAATTTTCCTTTTAATATGAAAAATAGGGGTGAAGTTAGGAGTTCCATAAAAAATATAGGCCGAGACATGACTTTGTTTACATAAAAGTCAATATGTCACACGCACCACAGCTACTGCACGTACTCCACCGTTCGTCACTAAAAACGGTATAATATCGGTCAGAATTACAATTTTTAGAGTTCAACTACCACATAATAAACGAGAAGCTTTTTAGATTGTGCTAGAAAATTGTAGCTTAGTTTTGTTTACAAAATAAATCGTTTCTATTCAAGGCCGGCGACGTATATGTACAGTATGTGCTGTGACGCCGTAAGTCATGGCATTGACGGTAGCATAAATTTAGTTGGAAAACCTCCTGGATTTAGAAAGAAGGATTCGGGATGACAGGATTCGAAACGACCGAATGCGCAATGTCGGGGTTCGTAATCAAGGAATGCGGGATTCGTGATTCAAGAGTATGAAATTCTGGATGTCAAGGTTCGGAGTACCGGGATTTATAATTGCAGGTATTGTATTATTATTCCATAAGTGAAGTCATTTAGGATTGTCTTTTCTTACTACAATAATATCAGATGAGGCTTACATCACATGGAGATTGGAGACTGTTAGCACGTCGGCAACAATTCACTACGGGTAGACACGCGACCTCAACCCTATACTTCTGATACATGAGCCTTCGTCGGCTGCTATAGGGGAGAAAGTAAAACATTGAGAGCATTTTCCGTGGTGTGAGTTGGTATTTTTGGATGTTATTTGCGGCAGTATACAATTTGTCATTTTAATGAAGTAGCAGTTGGGCATGAGGTGAATTTTTAATTCGAAATAAATTTTCCTTTTTATCATGTACGAGTATGTTTTTTTATTTGACTGTAATTTTACATAGAAATTGGTTTTCATATCCTTTCGTAGAACACTTTCAAGTTGTCTGTGATAGGTTAGATGATTTTGATTAACATAGAATACTGACCTTATGATCTAAAGTTCCTCCCAACAGTTTGTCTCGTACATGTATCAAGTTTGGTTTACATTGATTACTCTTACTATACGAAGAACTTCTCAAGAGAACACAATTCACCCAAAAATGAACGTAGTTTTAGGAGGAAAAAAAATTTTTTGGTTGCTTTGCGTGCTCAACCATAGCCAACAAGACGCAAACACTGAATTATTAATGCATATATTAAAATTACCGCCAACACAAACCTTGACCCAGTGAAGGATCTTGAAATAATTGCAACACATAATTTAGTATCATAAGAAAGGCACACAAGCAAGCATGTGAGCTATAAACGCAGGCATAGGCGCTGGCAGGTCACTTTTAGAGGCCATACCATCAGTCAGATCTATCTGATGTGGGGCAAAGGGGCTCTTTAGTGCTCGAAAACAATGCTTAATTAAGGCTTTTGTTGCGAGAAGTTTTTGCAGGTCGCTCGACTGACGCACCTCCGAAACAAAAGAAGCACGCACAGCGCCATAGCTGAGCTCGCCCGCGCAGCAAACTCCTTATTTTCTGTTTGCTTGCTGCAGCTCTGAATGTAAGGGGCGCTCCTTATTTTCTGTTGGCTTGCTGCAGCTCTGAATGTAAGGGGGCTCCTTATTTACTGTTGGCTTACTGTAGCTCTGAATGTAAGTGGCGCTCCTTATTTACTGTTGGCTTACTGTAGCTCTGAATGTAAGTGGCGCTCCTTATTTACTGTTGGCTTACTGCAGCTCTGAATGTAAGGGGCGCTCCTTATTTACTGTTGGCTTACTGCAGCTCTGAATGTAAGGGAGCTCCTTATTTACTGTTGGCTTACTGCAGCTCTGAATGTAAGGGAGCTCCTTATTTACTGTTGGCTTACTGCAGCTCTGAATGTAAGGGCGACTCCTTATTCATTCCTTGCTTGCTGATATCAATTACCGTTAAATTTTTGTTCAAGAAGTAGTGAGTATTATTGGCGAGTAGCAAGCATGAATGAATTCAAATATGCACTGAAATCTTTTGAGTCGTTGCTTCCGGACAGCTCAGCAAAATTTCACTCCTAAAATGTAAATAATTAAGTAAATTAGGAAGAAACTTTAGTTATTAACCAAGACATAACTGAATGACAATATAAAAACCAAAAGAAATGGGAATAAGTTGTGGCAGTGAAATTGAAATAAATATTATTGGGAATAAGCTACAATATAACAGGGAGGAGCTGTAGCTGAGGGCATCAGTATCTCGTGAGATGTAAGAGTTTTTTTGTGCGATTTATAAAACTACATTGGCCAAAATTGATCTCACCAAATAGGGTAAATTTGATAGAGTAATTTATAATTTCCCGTTGCATGCAATATAGAGTGAACGGCTTGGTCGGCAAGTGCGATTCTAAAGTCACATACTATATATCCCTTTTAATATTTCTGTTCCTATTTCAAATTAATCCACACGTGGGGTTAAATTAAAATTAAAAATCAAAATTTAAATCATATAACTGCGGGATACGATTTAATTCTGCATTTAGTTAGAAACCTAAATCTCCCACTTTCCTAAAAATATAAAGCAGGCGTGAACCGTAACTAACTCCTACTTAAAATTTTATTTATTACTGCTCGAACACCTTTTAATTCTGTTGTGTTTACTGGCCGAGAATGTACAGGTTTAATAAATCATTTTTCCATTTTATATGCAATCATATGCTTCGTTCCATGCAACTTGGGATATGATTCTGTGCCAATCTCTCAACAAAAATGGGGTAGCACTCCAAATTCTTTTTAGCGCATTTTCTCATTTATGAATAAAATGCACTATTTTGCTCGCCATGTCCGTCTGTCCGTCTCTCTGTCTGTCTGTCCGTCCGTCCGTCCGTGACTTCACGTTTTCGTCGACGAGAAAATGCGCTCTCTGTCACTCACTGCAGTGAGTACTGAGTTATATTTTTGTAAAGAATTCGCCTGCCAGTTAGGCGTTCCTCAGGCCCTTCATTAGCTGTACGGAGCGCCGAAGAAACGTTTCCTGCGCGGCAAAATGGTTGGCAAATTTTTATTTCTGCCACCTCATTCCGCACAATTAAATGCATCCCGTTTTAAAAAACAGTTTAATTATCTGCCAACTTAATTAGCTTTTAAACAGCCTTCTCGCCCACTGACTCGTACCAGAAAAATTCATTCATGATTAGAATTTGAATTTAATTTTGTGTTTTACAGGACCATCGTCTTGAGTTAGTACTAGGCTAAAACGATTTTTCTAAATCAACCAATGCAAATCCACTTTGTTCGCGGACTTATTACAAAATGAGTAATTTTTGTGTTTTTTCCTTTTCATTCAATCGTTTAGCAGTCCTACTTCAGGACCGCGGCTCTCTTATGGATTTTTTTAGGTATTGGGTGCAAGTATGGAATATGTATATTCAGTAAAAGTCGATGACTTTGTAATTTTTTCGTACGTTTCAGTATAATGTATGCCGCAATATACGAACATAACAGGTTTGCAGGTTGTAACGTCGAGTTACAGGTTAGCAAATTGCAACGTTGCAGGTAACAGGTAAGCACCAGGTAACCTCACAGGTTACGGTTGTAACGTCACAGGTTACGGTTGTAACGTCACAGGTTACAGGTTAGCTGCATGTTACGTCACAATTGTCAGGTTGTAATGCCGCAGGTTACTAGTAAACAGGTTTTAACGTCGCAGGTTACAAGTTAGCAGGTTAATTGTTTCTTCCCAGGTTGCAGCTGGCAAATATTTAATATCGCTGAGGTATCTGTATGCAGTACGTGCTTATTGGTCGTCTTATATACCAGTTGGCGTGCTCATCTTATACAGTTCGATTCAGAGCTTCAAGTTAGATCCATGGAGCAGTGATCCCATGCATTCATACATACCACAATACAACAGAAAAAGTTAATGATTCTGCTACAGAAGAAGCTTACCGACTCAATCTGGATAAGGAGCGTGATTCCGGCAAGTTATGTTTACGATGGAGCAACACGCTGGGCACATTTAAATTGTGGTTGAATCTCCGCTCTCAACAAGTTTGTAATGAATATCTTCCATGTTGCACCAGGATCCACCCAAGAGACGATATCTCCAGTGTTGTTCTCATTTATGTCCAGGATTTGCTGGAAGTTTGCCTTCTGGTAATTATCAATCAATATGGCTTCGTTGGTTGCGAGATAACTCAGCCGTGCTTATGTCTTAGCTTGTTGTGTGAACCATTTTCATTGCGAATATGCTAGAGACTTCTGTACTCCTTTGTGTTTTTGATATTCCCATTTGCAAGAGAGTTTTCCTCAATAAGAAAAATGCATTGGAGAGTACAGGATGTTAAATTTTACTTCCCGATATTTTCGTTGGGTTTGAAGAATAACCAAACAAGAGATTTTCGTTTTACCGGGCACACTGCAGACGTGGGTCGACTGCTATTGTGGTTTTGCCATAGAGATTCTTTCCAAAGAATATAACTAATGGAGCAACCCAATTTTTTCAGGCGTTGTTCAACTTGTTCTAAAAAACATGGGAATCAAAAGTTTCCAGGCAATCAAAATATTTTGGGCCAGTGACTATGCTGAGAAGAAACCGAAAAAAACCTCTTTCGTTATTCGGAGGATCATATCGCAAAATTTGCTGAAAGTATCGCTTGATCTAGCATGCAAGGCCTGCAATTTGTTAATGAATATTTGCAACTGTGTAATATTAACTTGTCTTTCTTCGAAATACTGGCGTCAGATTAAAAATTATTGAAAAAATCGAGCGGGGCGCAACTTATTCCTGATGATGACTTCCTTTCTGAGTACGTCAATAAGTGGGAAAAAAAGTTTAAAAGTCAACTAACATTTTTGTAGGATTACAAGCGCTGCATCGAATAATTCCTCGACAACATTTGAAGTTTGAAAATAAGTAATCAAGAATGTCTTCTAACAGCAACAACATCTTCGGTACTTTCGTTTCTTCTTGGTACTGTTATTTTATTTCTCTTCGAAATAGTACAGGATTTTCAATCGAACCCCATGCTCATGTTCTCAGGTAGGATGTTGTTTAACCCTGATGGCGTAACGAATTAATCAAAATATGAATTATTTTGATGCAGAATCTGCTGTGGCGAGAGCAAATGGTCTAACAAAGTGTAGCAAGTTACTCTTGTGTTGTAGAACTATAGTGCTTTCGTGACCCATGAAATAGATTTGAGGCAATGGAAATGACACATGAAATTTTTAAGTGGATATTGGTAGCAGCAATTCAAGTCATAGGCGAACTTAGCCCTGCAGTTTGAATATAGACGTAAGACAAAAAAATATACACAAATTAGGTCGGCTGAGAGTTGGAGTTGTCGGGTATCGAGTTAAGAAAGAAGCGCTTTCGACTTAAAAATTTTCCCGTCTTCAGTGGCATTTGGTTTTTAGGGCTGTGGCATTAAGTAGTTTTTTAGGTTGATTAGACCATACAAGATGGTGCATAGGCTGACAGCTCAGCAATGTTGATATGTAGTCTCCATACATGCGATGCTTACCTCTTTAAATTAATGGATCGAATTTCATTGGAGCTTTATTTCACAATGGCATATTTTTCTCTATTTTCAGAGCACTTTTTTGTAACTCAAATCGAGGAAAAATCGCTGTCCTTGCCTCTGCTGATGTTACGACTGCTTGATGAGCTCTTTGTAACTCAAGTTTACCATCAGTCACTTCGTTATATAATGACTAATTGTATTCTTTATGATATTTCAGACTTTATGACGTTGTTGTTGATCAAGATTGGTAGCTTCTTTGTTATTTTATACTTGCTACGGCCGGTGTTTGTAATCTTCATGTTTCAAATCAAACGTAAGATTCATAAGATACATAGAATACATATGATACATAAGATACATATGATACATAGGATGATCCTCGTTGAAGGTCCCAGGCCTGTTGATGTTCTGTGCCTTCTCCGTACTTGGCGTCTTTTGTGCATCCTCTACCAGAAGCGATGAATTCTATGAACTGGAAACATACGATCGAATATTCTTCTGTGATCCTAAACTAAGTGACAAATTTATGGCTAATTTTGCTCAAGCGAAACACTAACATTTGTCGTTCTTGATGTCATAGTAATTCTCACATAAAGTTTTGTGATTCGATGAAAATTTTGTACAACCTCTTTTATAAAGCCTTGGACGACAGATACCAATTAAGTTTGGCCATTGCTTATGTTTAAAGGCATAGAGAACGAATATCATAAAAATATAACTCAGAACTCGCTGCAGTGAGTGACAGAGAGCGCATTTTCTCAAAATCGACGAAAACGTGAAGTCACAGACAGACAGATAGACAGACGGACGGACGGACGGACAGACGGACGGAAATGACGAGCACAATAGCGCCTTTTTTCCATAAATGAGAAAATGCGCTAAAACAATATCAATGTTTGGGTGGGTGGCTATGAGAACGTAATATTCTAACATATAATAGAAACGTCATTACTACCTAGATTAATTTATTCCGTCATTTGAAAATTCATCGGGTTCATTTCTCATATTTTCACCACGCTTTCCCATTATATTTTCAAGTTTCAATGAGTCACTTTTTACAGAAGTTATGTGCGTTCATAGTTAATTTTTGTGATAAATTGAAATCATCTTAAAATGAAAATGTTTTCAATGACTTGCAACAGCATCACAGTTAAAAAGGGAAGAACAAATATTCCTACTAGCTTGTAGGGTGAATAAAAAAGTTAGAATTTGAATTAGTAATTTCTCACAGTTTGTTAAAAGGGAATTTTTCGAGGATTACCATGCCCAGTATATATGATACGAGTTTGGAGGCCATATTTAATTCCTTAACAGAGAGGAAGACAGTTCCAGCACGATTTTTAGAATGAAGGCGAATGCACTTATACTTAGATTGTTCGAATTAAAAGTATGAAAAAACATTCATAATATCTAAAAATTTGTATTGATATTTTACTGTGTGCTAGCTCGTTTTCTTACTCGAATTTTGGCATTTGTTTTGAGTTTTTTGTAGACTTAAGTTGCATACCGAATGTTTTGATAATCAGCAGCTAAAGAATTCTGTGTAAACGCCGGGCTGAAGACGACTTACACTATCGATTTCGTGTCAATCAACAACGAGAATGTATATTCTTTATTGATGGTATATATTTATGGTGCAAAAATATTTATATTTTGTTGCCCCTGACGTCAGGGGTAGGAGCAATTAGCCGACATTGGGCGCGTGGCGAGTAAACAGAAGGTAGGTATGTTTGAGTTCGCTGGGTGATAATTATCGGATCTCAATTTCATTACGCATGCTAAAATGAGATCGAAGTCATCGAACTGAAATTAATGTATATGAAATTTTATCGACACAACTAAAGTTAGACGCAAGTTAAGTCCGAGAAAGTGTTCTATCTACAATTAAATTTTCGTTTTTAGCAATTGGTTATATTCACCTTCTAATGCTTCTATATTGACCCTTGACTGTTGACAGATGATCGACTGATCGTGTCGTGAGATGTGAGTGATGCTATGTCGGAATTTGGCTATGATTGCCAAGAATGAGAGTGAATGTTTGACATGAGGAGCTCTTAGTTAATTCTATTTTGTTCAACTGATTGTTTAATTTATGTTTTGCAGTTCTAGTTTAATTATTTGGATATTTTGAAGAGCACAAGATTCACATCTGGCAGCTAGCTGCTAGCACAGTACTCAGTAGCACTTAACATTTTGCAAAATGCTGCACTTATTTGCATTGAAATGATGCAATCTATAGTTTTCTGCACTGTCACTAAAACTGGAAAATTTGGCAGAACCTACCCAGGATAGGAATTTTTCTATTTAGTACAGAAGTTTTCATTTTCCATTTCCAGCCCCAATGTGTCAAATTTTAAATACATGTAATTCTGCAGCCTAATCATACACTCTTATTAACAACTATAGGATTATTATGAGGTAATTCATTTAGCAGGAATATTCTGGCTTTAGCAGGAATATTCTGGCTTTAGCAGGAATAATTCCAACACAGGGTGTTGGAATTACCGTACGAATTACAGTTTTGAGGCGCTGTCGGAATTAGTCTCACAATAACAATATGCCAAATTTAGTCACACACAAGCTGACACAGTGTCGGAATTCTGAGATTTTGTAGATTTGAATTCTGTTAAATAAATATGGCAACAGTTTGTGACATTTCATCATTGCTGGCGCAAGGTGTGGTGTTTTGAGAGTGACATTAAGCAATCAGAACTCGAGTTGCGCATACGGTGATCTTTTTATAGCCATTCATTTCTTGCTACGTTTTTAAAGTGTCGGAATATGGTGTGTTTACCCTTATTTTCAACAAATTCTGCTTGATATTCCAGATTGGCTCTATACTGAAGTGTTGCTGCTCCTATCTCAAATATTTAGAATAGAATAGAAGTGTCGGCGCTGAAGAAATAGGCCCATGGCCTGTTGCCGATTCTTGAACTTTTCGTGACTTGATTCACAAGGGATCCGGCCTTTGGAACCCAATCATTCCATAGCTGACGATTGATTGAGATAGCTGCTGGACTTATTGCCTGGTCTGTAATTTGCTAGGCATTTTAAGACTGAACATATGCTCCTGCATAGCTTTGTCTAGTCTGTTTTTGAAGATGTTCATACTCGGAGCGTCAACAATGCTATCAGGTAGGCTGTTCCACATGTCGGTGACTCGAAGCGAGAAGAAATGTTGTCGCATGGATGTGTTCCAACACTGTTTTTTTAGTTTATAGCCATGGCCCCTGGTGTTGGTTCTTGTTTCAAATTCTAGTAATCCTTCTGGGACCTTGTATAAGTCATGAGTATACTTGTTTACTTCAATGAGGTCCCCTCACAGACGTCGATAACTGAGGCTTGGAAGCTTAGGGCAAACTGGAAATTTTTAACCATAAAAGTTTAGTTTTATCAACAATCGGGTATTAGAGATGTAACTAGTCTTTTGGAAATCTTGCTGCTTGTAAAGACAAGAGTGGTTGTAGCTTAGAAAGTAGATATTTTTGTACCTGTTGAAAAGCTGCATAGGTTTATTAATGTGGCTGTGGCAGTAATCTGTGCTACACCTTGACACAAGTTGTTGTAAATATAAATGGTCATTTGTTTGAGTAAATTGTAAGGTGACGTGGAATATATTTACCTTCTAAGCTATTACTAGAGCTTTCCTGGCATTTTTGGCACTGCAAGATTCCTGCTAAATGAATTCAGTCCTATCTAATTGTTGACAAAAGTGTATAATTGTGGCCTCTATTTTTCTACCAAAGTTTGTAGAAAAATAGATGTCCTGTCCTCCCTAAAAATAGTTTAATTAAGATATAAATACCAAAAATAGTTTAAAACAGATTTCTGGCTGACTGCATGCAAACATACCCATGCCCTATGCTGTTATGCACACATATATATATGCAAGTTTGATTGAAGACCAGAGCATGCTTTTTATTAACAATCTTCTTGTTCGTTTTTTCAATGAGTCAAACCAAATTTCTTGCTGGCGTCGGGAGATCGAAAAGCAGGTTTCCGAATGACATTTTAATAGTTTGCGACGTTTTGAAAATACAATTTTCATTATCAAGCTGGAGAAGGTTTTACAACATTTGAAATTGAATTTGAAATGACTGAAGTACATATGAATGGTATAGTGGATACAATAAAATAAATAATGCGGATACAACAAAATGTATAAACTTAAAATTACTCTGAAAATAATTTCAGCGTCCGGACGAATCCTGTAGTTTGGAGGTTGATAGCTGGAGACTCGCTCTTGATAATGAGAGCCTCAGCTATCATCAGTCTCGATGGGTCGGGGCACCGCATAACTATGCTTTAAATCTATATATAAATCTATATATAAATCTTTATCTATAAAACGACTTAGCCGTTTTTTGAATTTCTAATTTTTGCGGGTTTGGGAGCATTTTTCGTAAAGTTTTCGGAAATTTTTCGATTTTACCCCTTTCCACTCCCCCTTTTTCAGGAATAAAATCCAAACTATGACGAAATTGAAAAGACTGCTAGGTCAGTTTGTAGATCTATTCTTTGCAAATCGAATGGTATATGACTCATTGTTGTAGCTTTAAAACTCTAGGAGGAGATAGGTTTTCCGTGACAATAAGTGTGAATGTTGAGGAGAGCGCGACAGTCCCGCGCGCACCACAATATGCGCTCAATGTAGCATAGATACCAAACTAAACGTTTCTGGAGCTTGATTCCACTCAAGGATGATGGGAGCAACTACATGCGCATCTCTCCCTACAAAGCCCGGAGGCACACTGAGTCAGACCTCACAAAAACACTATATTTGTAGTGGTGGACAGCGAATTATCTCATATCTAATTACTGAAAGAACTCCCCCCCGCCCCCCTTTCATGAAGTGTCGTGTACATAAAAATTAACGTACAGAGATGGTAGTGGTACCATTGGAGAGGCCAGAATGTCAGCTTTAAGATGAGACTAAATACGTAACTGCAGCACAACTCAAGTAGACACTATATTTAAAGAGCTCAGCAGCTAATTAGTTCCTATCTAATTACTTAAAGAACTCCCCCACCTGCCTCCCTTTCATGAAATGTCGTGAAATCATAAATCAACGTAGAGAGATGGCAGTGGTACCGTTGGATAGGGCAGAATGTCAGCTTTAAAATTAGTATGAAAACCGAAAAAGTAAAAATTTACAATTTTAGGGTAGATGCTCCCCTTAATACATCATAAGTTATCACAAATGTCATGGATAGAATGGTGCACCAGGCAACATAGAATGAAAAAGTTATTAACCTAAACTATGATTTATTTCTCCAAAAATATTATGATTGTCATTAAAATATTCCTTTCTGTTTCAAGCATGTTTTTATGATCATTTTTTGTTATAGTGAATTCACTTGACCCAATTAAAATGGTGTGAAATTACAAGCCGTCCTGTAAGCTTACAGATACAGAAGAAATGCCATACTGCTGCTGATATGAAGCTTGCAGTGGACAAGGTTGTTGTAAATGCACAATAGCATGCATATCCATGGATATGGTAATATCACATCAATAATACAATAATGTATGGATATGGCAATATTAATAATGGAAGAACAAGTAAAAAACACAGGAAATATCATTTATTCTACATCTACATCATCTTCAAAGGAAGAGGAGGACTTTAGAGTACTGTTAGTAGTGGCTGAGTACACTTTGCATGCTTCATACGTTTTAAAATTGAGTTTTATTTCAAGTGTCCCAGATTACCCCATTCCCAGTAATAATTAGTGACGCTTTTATTTTGCATCTGGCACCTTACGAATAGCATATGGATTTTTTTAGAGATTCCATTTGCTAGCCCTCACAAAGAGCTTTAAAATGAGCACAAACTTGTTTATGAACTGTTTAATAGTAAGAAGTTATCAATGAAAAATTCTCAAAAATGTCCCTTATTACCCTGTTTGATGATAAGTACATACAATGATTATCTTAGATACAGTCCAAAATAAAGAATTAAATTACTCCATGAATAATTTCTATGTCCTATCAAATCCAGTGCTTTGCAAACTGATTGCCAGAGACTCATCCTTGATGATGAGAGCATCTGCTATTGCCAGTTTCTTATCATCAGGGTGCCGCATGACAATGCTGGTGCGGGCTTCCAACTTGGCACTGGTAATGGTCTCATTGTAGGCCTCCTGCGTATGATTTGTTTGTCTTCCAGTTTGCAGATGGCATGTGAGTCTGCTGCTCAAGGTTGTACTGGTCAAACTAGTGTAATTTACATTTTGCAGAAGTATACAACCTTATTTCAAGCAGGAAAATTTGTAAATAACATTGGTTTCTTGCAGCTGTCCAATACTTTTTACATGGATTATTTTTCATGATTAAATTTTTGATCTTTTTGTTTCTGTAGTAAATCAAGAGTTGATTTGTTCAGTTTAATGAAATGTGTAAGTTTATTTAAATCAAGCTCTTGATTTACTACAGAAATAAAAAGATGAAAAATTTAATCAGAAAAAATAATCCATGTAAAAAGTGTTGCACCACTGCAAGAAACCAATGTTATTTACTAATTTTCTTGCATGAAAGGAGGTTGTAGACTTACCCAAAACGTAAATTACATTTGTTTGACTAGCACTACCTTGAGCCGCAGACTCATGTGTCATCTGCAAACTGGAGTGCAAAAGAATTGTATATGGGACACCCACTACAAGACCATCACCTGCACTACGTTGGAAGCCTGCACCAGCATCATCACGCGGTGCTCCCACATTATTAGACTGGCAATAGCAGAGGCTCTTATCATCAAGGACGAGTCTTGTATCAATTTCCAAATCAACAGATTTGTCAAGACATTAGAATTATTCTCAGAGTAATACAAGATTAGATTTTGACCTGATTTAGGATTGGAGTAAAGAGTTTCTAAGATACCCTTTACTTTAATCAAAGGGCATCTGAGATAAGTACCTTTTACTTATGTCATTTCCAAATTGAAATTTTAAGCATCGTAAATAACTCCTCATCTACTTGCTAATAGATATTGCATATTTGAATTGTCATAAATTCTGATAAAATGTTTCTTAGAAGCCTTATATATAAACTTTCCAATCCCACAAAAACCTGATTTTCCAAATAAAGAGAAACAATAAAAAATTTGTCAATAAGATATGTAAAAAATAAGATACCGTATGTAAAAAAATTTGTCAATATGAACCTAGTTAGCAAACTGGATACTTGTATGAGTGACTGTATATGCTTTCAATTGTATTCACTATTTGCATTATCTTAACAATAATAATCAGCAATGTGCCAAAAATAGTTTTACCCCCAGATGTGCTACCACACTCAAACATATCCATGTGACATGCATTTACTTATGCATTTAAACATTATTGATATTATTTCAGGTGCCCATAACAGCTGAAGAAGATTATAAAGGGCTTCTGCTTTCTAGCAAAAATAGCAGGGCTTGGCACATAGGCAAGAATAAGAAGAAAGGTTCAGCAACCCTCAGTCACTGTAATAAGGTGTGATAACTCTTCCTATATATACCTATGTCATTCTGTTGAATTTTTTAATTAAAGCAATTTTTTATTTGTGGTTGTACAAAATTTTAATTGAAACTTTTGTTGAAGTGTGTACTAATAATAAAGACTATGTCAGGTGTGTGAATTTAAGAACTAGCATTTGGTGTTCATACCAATAGGGACCAAATACTGAATCAATCATGGAAGTTAATCCATTCATAATCTACCAAGCTAATGAAATTATTGCCAGCAGGTTTCTTCTGGCTCAGACCTTGCATGCACCATCAACGAGAATCAAGATCATCAGGGTAGCGACAGCACTGGAGACCAGCATTCAATCCCTGACATCTCTTGTGTTGACGGCAGTGCTGCTAAAGCTTCTTCGCCTCAGCGGCCCTCTAAAAAGCACAGTGTCATCCTGCCACCGGCGGAAAAAATGAACCATTTGAACCAGACAGGCCCACCCACTCCTGACAAACAGCTTGAAATGATGGACACGCAAGAAGGTGGGCTTTTTTGTCCCATTAATTCCTTATATAATTACTGTGATTCATTGACCATCCATTGACAAAAAATGTATTTTGATTGAAGCAGCACAATCTTGAATCTATTCTAATTGTTCTAATTATAGTATTAACTTATTAATGATATATTAAGGTATTCATTTGCTTAACCTAATAATGTTGCAATATTAAACCAAAAAAAAAAAAATATATGTAAAAATGTTTCCTTGTTACAAAAAAATAAAAAGTTTATTCATGTTTTTCTTTTGTTTTACCACTAGGGCTGACTTTTTTAATTTTGCAGTGCGTTTCAAAATGATCAATTTTGATTGAGAAAAAAAAAAAAAACTTCTATCTACCTAGTATATACAGGTAGCTTTAATACCAAACTCTAGTTTGACAAAACGTTTACCTGGAGTGGTCGATGCTTAGCTTTGTAGTGCCAGGGCTATTTTAACTAAATTTAGAATAACTTGTCAATGACTGTTACCTTATTGTTACATTATTTTGGTGATCTGTCAATGACTGTTATCTTTTTGTTACATTATTTTGGTGATCTGTCAATTACTGTTACCTTTTTGTTACATTATTTTGGGGATCTGTCAATTACTGTTACCTTTTTGTTACATTATTTTGGGGATCTTCCAACGACTGTTACCTTATTGTTACATTTTCCTGGGAAATTGTCTGTGCAGACACTGGAGGAGATGACGATGGTGGAGGGCTGGATGGAGATGGAGTGAGGAGGCGAGTGTCAGGACGACGTGATGACGTCATCAACGGCAGGACAGAGGGTTCCGTGGACAACCAGGCAGCTCTGCCCCCAGCCAGCAACCCGGCCTTGCAGCAGCAGCCACCTGCAAACATTGTTCCTGCTGCTGCGTCTTCAACCAACCATGTTGACCAGGAAATGGAAGATGGTGAGAAAGTTGAGAAATTTTATTATTACAGCATTGTTTTGTTTGTTCATATCAATATCATACTGTTGGGCATCCTTTGTTGATAAGGAAATGTAAAATTTAGAGTAGGTATTTACCACTATCACCGTCTTGTCAAAAATTAATTTATTTTGTTAATATATTTGTTTATAGAAAATCGTTTATAGACTTCTCTACCTATAATATTAATATCTATTGTCAATAATTGTCTCTCATCTAGTCTTCCTAATTTAATTTCCAGATGACGCTCGTTCTGAAGCCACCTTCAAGTTTTCTGTACCGCAGTTTAGTAAATTGAAGGAAACGGTTCTGTCACCTCCGTGTTACGTGCGCAACTTACCCTGGAAGATAATGGTAATGCAGCGGATGCAGCAACAGCAAATTCAAGGCCAAAACAGTACTGAAAGACAATGTAATCGGTCCTTGGGCTTTTTTCTGCAGTGTAATGGAGAATCTGAATCTGCGTCTTGGTCCTGTAATGCCATAGCAGAGTTGCGGCTTCTCTCTGTTAAAGAGGGTGTGGAAAATTTCAGCAGAAGTGAGTTCATTCATAGCTTGATCAGGTTTTGAATATTTTTCTTTGACTTATAACCTTATGTCCAGCTTTAAATTATGTTATTGCGCCTGATGGTTGATTCGGTTTTCTGTTTGACAATGTATCAAAATTTTCTTTGCCTGAAACCAAAAAAAATTGTTTTGCACTTTTTTTTAAATGAATCTTTTCATGCACATCCCTTCGTCATCCCTTTAATAGACCAATTTAATCAATATTTTCTGCATATCATGAGTTTAAGTATAAAATGAAATGAACGGTACGCCACTGTTAGTACGGATTTTACATGAACTTGTTTAAATAGGATTACTGATCTCAAATCCAGTCATAAGTTAATTTATCCCAGGATTAGGTTGTTTGTTTCAAATTGTATTTTACTTATGTGCTTTCCGCCCGCGCAGAGATTCATCACTTATTCTACAGCAAAGAGAATGACTGGGGCTTTTCTCACTTCATGGCATGGAATGAGGTCTTGGACCCTGAAAGAGGCTACATTAAAGATGATACCATAACCCTTGAGGTGAATTCTCATAATATTACATTTTATTGCTGCTATATTTTCTTGGCATATTTGGATTCAAGTTTCATGCCAGTGTTATTGAAGCTGCAATTAAATCTTATTGTGCAAATATATTTTAATCAACATAAGTTTCAAGGTTATATTATGAGATTGAATTTAATGCAATTACTGCAATCTTCATGAGTAGGATAGATTCTCTGGAGAATTATCTACTTTAAACGATTAAAAATGAGGTTAAATTCTTTGAAAAAATGCTCCTTGCATGACTATTGAGGTAATTTTTCTTTTTACTTCAGACATAATATTAAGAAACACAAAGATGTAGTAAGCAAAGCTTCCAATTACTGATTGTTGTTCTTGTTACAGGTGTGTGTGTCAGCTGATGCACCGCACGGCGTGTCTTGGGACAGCAAGAAACACACGGGCTACGTGGGCCTCAAGAACCAGGGGGCGACGTGCTATATGAACTCTCTGCTGCAGGTGCTCTACTTCACCAACCAGCTGCGCATGGTGAGTGTTGCAGGTGCTCTACTTCACTGACCAGCTGCGCATGGTGAGTGCTGCAGGTGCTCTACTTCACCGACCAGCTGCGCATGGTGAGTGCTGCAGGTGCTCTACTTCACTGACCAGCTGCGCATGGTGAGTGCTGCAGGTGCTCTACTTCACCAACCAGCTGCGCATGGTGAGTGTTGCAGGTGCTCTACTTCACCAACTAGCTGCGCAATGCCAGAAAGAGCTAGATCTATCTTTATATTGTCCCCAGAGATGTCCAATACTATTGTTATTACTTGAGCTATTGCATCCATGTGCTCTATTATAGCTAGCTACCTTTGATTGTTAGAAGTAATAATAATTCCAAGTCATAGGAATTCTTCGATGATATAAACGTTTTTGCTTAGATAATCGTCCTCAAATCTAGGATTAGGATCATCATTCACTACAAATTTCTTCTTGCTAAAATTGACCTTCAGTTTTAAATCGTTTTCCTTCGAATTTTATTAAACTTATCTCTTGGTAGTGGTCATTTGCTAGTCTCTTTTGGGTTATATATTTCTTTCTTCACATTTGCTGCAAGTTCACAATTCTTCCCAAGTGTAATATGGTGTTTTTTTATAGGCCGTATATAAGATGCCGACTGAGAGTGACGACTCAACCAAGAGCGTAGCGCTGGCTCTTCAGCGCGTATTCCATGAGCTGCAGACAAGTGACAAGCCCGTGGGCACCAAGAAACTTACAAAATCTTTTGGCTGGGAGACCCTCGACTCCTTCATGCAGCATGATGCTCAGGAGTTCCTCAGGGTGGTTAGTCAATGCTTTGCGTTGTCAAATTAACGCGCTTATTTCATACATTTTGTCTTTGAAGAAATGGGATTTAATTGTTGGATCAGAACTTTGTCAAATGATGGTAGCTTTCATTACCGGGAATTTGGGTACAAATAGCTTTCAAAGTAGTAAATTTGTATATATCTAGACCATCATGGATCAAATTTCTGATTGAAATCTTCCTTGCAGCTCCTGGATAAGTTAGAGACCAAAATGAAAGGCACCTGCGTCGAGGGTGTCATCCCTCGCCTGTTTGAAGGCAAAACTCTTGTAAGTATAAAGATTACTTAAATTTTTTGGGGTATTTTCGTGGTGCACGAGATGAGATTTCCAGGGATTGGCTGAATTTTTTCTAGGAAACTTGCAGCGTATTGCAATTCATTTTTTTATTTTATATATGATTAATACACACTTGCAGTTGAAGTTATTCAAGCAAAAAATTTAAAATAATATAAAATAATTTAACTCGTGAATTTGTTAATTTGCTTCTCATATCTTATGCATATCTTTTATTTTCACAGTCTTACTTCAAATGCAAGCATGTGGACTACACTTCTTCAAGAACAGAAACTTTCTATGATATTCAACTCAACATAAAAGGAAAGAAAAACAGTAAGTTGTCAATGATTTTACCTTTACTATCACAGTAAGTCAATCTAGTCTGTCTAATTCTTTTTATTCTTATTTATCATTGTTTGGGATTTAATTCTGAGTGCATTTGAGAAATAATACTTTAATTGTAGTTTATATTAGTTATGGTTAAAGTTTTACTGACTTTAATTGTAGTTTATGTGAGTTATGAGTAAAGCTTTGCTGACTTAAATCGTAGTTTATATGAGTTGTGGGTAGAGCTTTACTGACTTTAATTGTAGTTTATATGAGCTATGGGTGAAGATTTACTGACTTTAATTGTTGTTTATATGAGTTGTTGGTAAAGCTTTACTGACATTAATTGTAGTTTATACGATTTGTGGGTAAAGCTTTACTGACTTTAATTGTAGTTTATATGAGTTATGGGTGAAGATTTACTGACTT
Source organism: Hyalella azteca (assembly GCF_000764305.2). Classification (NCBI taxonomy): domain Eukaryota; kingdom Metazoa; phylum Arthropoda; class Malacostraca; order Amphipoda; family Hyalellidae; genus Hyalella; species Hyalella azteca. The sequence goes on along the minus strand of NW_025943604.1, from coordinate 124,500 downwards.
TAATTGTTGTTTATATGAGTTGTGGGTAAAGCTTTACTGACTTTAATTGTAGTTTATACGATTTGTGGGGAAAGCTTTACTGACTTGAAATGTTGTTTATATGAGTTATGTGTGAAGATTTACTGACTTTAATTGTTGTTTATATGAGTTGTCGGGAAAGCTTTACTGCCTTAAATTGTTGTTTAGAAGAGTTATGGGTAAAGCTTTGCTGACTTGAAATGTGTTGCTAGTCTACGAGAGTTTGAGGGACTACATCAGCGTGGAGACGCTCGAGGGCGACAACAAATACGATGCTGGAGAACATGGCCTCCAGGAGGCAGAGAAAGGTGTCATCTTCCAGAGCTTTCCTCCTGTCCTGCACCTTCACCTGATGCGTTTCCAATACGATCCTCTCACCGACTCCAATGTCAAAATAAATGACAGGTATGAACACGTTGACATTACCATGCTCATTTAGCTGGTGCTATGGTATGGTATTTTAATAAAAAACTCTGATGTTCCAGAGATCAAATGAGTTTTAATTAGCTTAATATTGCTCATTTCACTCTTAAAAATGTTTGAAATTACTTTCAATTCTGACTGTATTTTCCCAGCAACAGGGAAGATAATATTTTTGGCAATCTTACTTTCGTAATCAACAAGCACTTGAGCACTCTAGCACTTCTGATTTCCGCAATAAAGTAACGTAAGCTTCTTTTGTTAATTTAGAACCAAATTTCAGTTTAATTACCTTCAATAGATAATAAGTCAAAATAAAGTACTCTAGCACTTCAGTTTTCCGTATTTATTCTGTTACAAATCAGCACTGAAGCGCAATCTAATCAAATAAATTCTTTTTCTTTTTAGAACGGCATTAAAGTGTGTGCACCCTATGAAAATGCAATTCCAAAGTTATTTATCATACTTTGTCTTGCATGTTGAAAGTTTGTTTTTGTAATTTGCTTATTTTGGTAATTGAAAAATTCTGATAGGTCGTTTTTTTCCCAGGTATGAATTCCCTGAAAGGCTCAACTTAGACTCGTACGTCGGGAAGCGCGAGGAGGGCATGGGAGGCACGTACGTCCTGCACGCCGTGCTGGTGCACTCCGGGGACAACCATGGCGGCCACTACGTCGTCTTCATCAACCCCAAGGGGGACGGCAGAGTGGGTTTATTGTTAGATTTGCATCATTAGCCCCCAAGGGGGACGGCAGAGTGGGTTTATTGTTAGACTTGCATCATTAGCCCCCAAGGGGGACGGCAGAGTGGGTTTATTGTTAGACTTGCATCATTAGCCCCCAAGGGGGACGGCAGAGTGGGTTTATTGATAGACTTGCATCATTAACCCCCAAGGGGGACGGCAGAGTGGGTTTATTTTTAGACGTCCATCATTAGCCCCCAAGGGGGACGGCAGAGTGCGTTTATTGTTAGACTTGCATCATTAACCCCCAAGGGGGACGGCAGAGTGGGTTTGTAGTCAGCCTTCCATCCTCGGTTGCTGGGCTACTATGGTCGCTCCCAATGCATTTATATAGATTTTGGTTCGTGGTCCATTTAAGTTGGTTGTGATGAACAAACTCTCGAAGATAAAATGACTTTGTTCATCTATGCTAGTTTGAGTTGTTTTTTTTTGTTTGCCTCGTAATTGGTAATGATTCTGGACGAGCACAAGTAGTAGCTTTCGTCTTCCTCTTGAACTTATGTCTTGATCAAACGTATTTGTGATTCGTATAGATAGGTAAGCTTTTTCAATATTTTTGAAAATCAATCGCCTTTAAATTTGAGCTCATTAAACTCTGATTTATCGTATTCTAGAATACTTAAACTAATACTTTTATATACTTACTCCTAAGTTACGTTATTTATGTTTGATTTTAGTGGTGCAAATTCGACGACGACGTCGTAAGTCGGTGCAGTAAACAAGAAGCCATCGATCACAACTTTGGTGGCCATGAAGATGACATCAGCCTCACGGTGAAGCACTGCACTAACGCCTACATGTTGGTCTACATCAGAGAGAGTGGCGGCGCTCCAGGTTTGTGATTATATATAGAATATTTATTGGCGTCTTTGAATCGACATTAATCCCATGAAGATATAAAAAGGGATAGGGAATGTTTATATCATCGTTTTCGGTGAGAAAATAATTTCTCGTAACTGTCGTTTGAAAGAGGTATAATGTTATATTATTTTTTTACTGTTACTCAAACGTTCATCCCTGTTTATTGAAATAATTTCTGTTCCAGAGGATAGCATGGTGAATATTAAATCTGTACTGCACGAGGTCACGGAGAAAGACATTCCCTTGGACCTTATTGACCGCTTGGGGGAAGAAAAGAGAATTGAAATGATACGTCGCAAAGAAAGGAATGAAGCTCATCTCTTCATGACTGTTCAGGTTAGTACACTTATTCCTGGATGAATATTTCTGAAATCTCTAATTTAGTGCTAGAATGTTATCAATTGCAGCAACGAATTGCGATACGATTATTTGTGTGCAATCTTTGTGTAGAATTTCATGCCTGTATGATAATTTTGTGAACTGCAATAGTTAGAAAATGCTTCTTCTTTCCATTAAATAAAACCATGAATAGCTGAATGTCGATGATTGGTTGAAGTCCTTAAATTTTATTATTATACATCATTGATTCTGTAATTCTAAGGAGGTTGACCAATATCTTGGGCTTGATTCACATTACTTCTCTTCCTCTTCGTGTACAGGTGGTCTTGGAAGACGCTTTTTGCGGGCACCAAGGCTACGATCTTTACGACCAAGACAAAGCTCAGTACCGCCTCTTCAAAGTCAAGAAAAGTTCCACTTTGAAAGAATTCTTAGAACTCCTCGCTGATACACTAGTAAGCATTCTACTGAGGTAATCATGTGCAAGGAAATTCGTTATGCCTCTTAACAATTAGAACGTTATAGGTTGCGTTTCCTGCCTAACATGTGCAGAGAACTGAGGCATGACATGTGCAGAGTGCAGATGTGAACTAACATGTGCAGAGAACTGATTGTAGTTCACATTCAAATTTCTGCACCTTTTTTATTAAGAAAACTTTTCCTTGTGAAAATTGTTTAGTTATGGGCAAATAATAATAGCTAATTGAAAAAGTTTTTCGCTGTAAATGTGCAGTTGTGCTTCTTTGTTTACCCCCTACGTTTTCTTCCAGAAATATCCTATAGAACAAATCCGACCTTGGCCTCTTAGTCTACGTACGAATCAAACTAACCGCACGACCCACCTCGACGTCGAAGCTGGTCTTCACAAGGAGCTGGGACAGGTCAGAAGTTATGGCGTTCATTTATCAGATGATAAGTAACGCATAGAAGTTATGGTGTTCATTTATCAGATGATGAGTAACGCATAGAAGTTATGGCGTTCATTTATCAGATGATGAGTAACGCATAGAAGTTATGGCGTTCATTTATCAGATGATAAGTAACGCATAGAAGTTACGGTCTTCATTTATCAGATGATGAGTGACGCACAGAAGTTATGACATTCATTTATCAGATGATGAGTGACGCACAGAATTTATGACATATTCATTTATCAGCTATCTGGTGTGTCAAAGATACTCAATTAAAAATGAAATTCATTATAGTTTATCGTAGCGTATTAGTTGCCGTAGTTATTCACATGAATCTTTTAGTTTGAACTTTCTCTCTGAATGTCATCAGCTTGCTGTATAGTAAATTAGATACCTCCTGTTCAATAGTAAAGTAATAGCTGCGTATTGAATAATTTTTTTTTCTTCAGATAAGTGACAATGTAAATCCATGGATCGTGTTTGTTGAGACGGTTTCCCCGGAGTCAGGACTGCGTTCGCTGCCTAACTTTGATAAAGAGTCTGATGTCCTTCTCTTCTTCAAATACTACGACCCTCGACACAAGAAACTTCACTACAGTGGCCACCACTACATGCACATCTCACACTGTCTCGGTTGGTCCTCATTTCAGTGTTTATTTTCTGTAATGTAAACATTTAGCTAAGCTTTGTTGCATTTCAAAATTGCTAATTGTTGTTTTTCTGCAATTATGGTACTTATGGCATTTCAGATAGATGTCCCTCCATCAGGTGTTTAATTTTGTAAACAAGTATTTAAAGCTAATAAATTAATGAGATCATGCAAATAACATGTAACACTTTGTTTTGTAACTTTACGTGCAATTTTCATCAAATGTCTTACGTTTTTATGTGCAGTGGACATCGTGCCAATGCTGAATGAACGGGCTGGACTACCACCTAACACAGAGCTCGCGCTGTTCGAGGAGATCAAACCCAACCTAGTGGACCGCCTCCCTGACCTCAACAGGCCCATTGAGAAAGTTCTTGAAGAGCTCATGGATGGAGACATAATAGTGTACCAGAGGCTTGATCTTCTAACTGATGCCACTCTCGAACTGCCGTCGGCAAAAGATTACCTCAAGGATATTTTCTACAGAGTTGAGGTAAAATTAAACTGCTCGTTTTTCTGGTAAAAAAAATTCATAACCTTTTCTTTTTGCTACTTAACTGTTCAAAAGTGTTTGCGGTCATCATTCACAAAAAAATATCATTTTACGGTGTATTTTCACATAAATATGAGCTAAGTGAAGGATGTGTTAGATTTATCTGATTATTCTAAATCTCTTTATTACATTAAAGATTCGTGTTTTTCTATCCTGAAGTTCCGTTTTTTACAACACTTCTCTTTAACTTCACTTCTTGTTTGTTTGTCTGCCTGTCTGCTACGAATCTTATAATTGATATTTAACACACTTCTACCTGTCCAATCGATCTGAAATTTGGCACACTTACGTAAAGTTGGAGACAATTCATGAATCAATTGACAGAATAAATAATTTTATAAATAAAAAAAAAATTTTCTCTTTATTAAAAAAAATTAATTTCGTGCTACAAATATTATAATCCATATATTACACAATTTGACCTGTCCAATTGATCTGAAATTTTGCACAATTGCATAAAGTCAGACAATGCATGAATAAATTGACACAATAAATAATTTTGAAAATTCACAAAATTTTGATATCTTGAAAAATTTGGAAAAATACTTTTTTTTAAATATTTGAAAATAAAATTAGAAATTCATTGTACATGTGTAACGTCCAAGATACTGTATTGTTCAGAAAAAGTAATTTTTAAACGCATATTATTCTATTTTGAAGTCCATTAAAACAAATTAAACGTAACTACACACACTTCTCCCTTGAGGTCAGATCGTTCATAACCTTTTCGAAGCAATCGTAACCTGTTCGGAGCGTTCATTGTTGTCTCCACTAATTATTGTGTGCAGGTGACCTTCTGCGACAAGCAAGTGCCGAGCGACCCAGGCTTTGTGATGGAGCTCTCGCAGCGCATGAACTATGACCAAGTGGCACGGGCCGTGGCGCTCAGACTGGACACAGACCCTTACCTGCTACAGTTCTTCAAGGCTCAGAGGTAAGTACCAACATAAAGAAAACAAGAATAGGGATTATGACTAACCAATATGCTGAGGAATTGTAAATATAACACTCAGAGTGGCTCAGAGACTCGGATCTATTAAAAAATGCGGAGACTCGGAGACCCATCAAATAAACATGTGAGAAAGTTGTGGAAGTGTCATAAAATTGTTTAAATTAGCTCATATTTTCTAACAAGAATATTTTTGAACGAGTCTGATGATAAGAGTCCAACTTACCCGGAGCTTTGGAGGTCAAATGGGCAAGGAAGTTAGAATGGGTTTCATTCCCAATACTAATCTGAAATTATGGTGGAAGTAATTAAGAAAATAATGGAAATCAGCTATTGCTATGAATTTGCAAAAAAAAAACATAGCCATTAACAGTGCCATGTTGAAGCCTTAAAAACTCTTACTTTATTCTTGATTTGTTGATGAAAAAGAAAATATTTATTAAATGTAGATTTAATCTGCCAGCATAATGCCTGCAAGAAGTAACATTCGGCAGGACGTTAGCTCTATATTATATTCGTGTTTGTGATGATCAGCCACCGCGACGCCCCCGGCAACGCCGTGCGGTGCACGTATGAAGGCACCCTGAAGGACATGCTCACATGCGTCAAGCCTCGCCAGCCCAAGAGAATTTACTACCAGCAACTCAGCATCAGAATCAATGAGCTCGAGAATAAGCGGCAAATGAAGGTACCCCTATTATTTATTTGCAGGAGTATTGAATATCCAGTAAGATATGTTTATTTCATAAATATTATGCTAGAATTTGGACTCGTCAAAGTCAGTTCAAAATTCTATGTGGGCATTTATTTTGTGCCTTGAGACACTGTAATGTAGCTGCTTCAGTAAGCAAAGTAATAGAAGTATATTCATTTTTTATAATGGTTTACAATAATTTTGATAATAATTGTTTTTCGATTTATTTGTTTATTGTTTCATGAATGAAAAAAATGTGGTATAAATAGTAAATACAGTGTTGATGTGTCATATCACTTATTGATTGATTGATAGATAGATTGTGGCTGAGATTTCTTTGTATTTTTAGTGTGTGTACATCAACGAGCGAAGCAAGGAAGAGCAGGAGTTGGTGTTGTACCCCAACAAGAACGGGACCGTCGCTGATCTCCTGGCAGAGGCGCGCAAGCAGATACCTGCCCTCGTGGCTGGCGCCGAGGCCGGGGCTAATATGAACAACCCTGCAACTCCTCCACTACCTACTTCTGCTAAACTCAGGTATTATTTGTCTAGTTGTAACGTTATTATAAGCAATCATACCTACTTACTTCTTGATATAGTGTCGAATTGATTTATTTTTTTCTGGCATGAACATTCCTAACAGACTTGCTTTTGTGGTCGGTGCCAGTCAAAACATAAGTTTTGTTTCCTATTTTTGTTTCTAATCTAGTATACACGCGTGTTTTTGTGTTGCAGATTAGTGGAGATTTCCTCGTGCAAGATTACTCAAGTGCCGCCCGAGAACATGAGCCTGGAGGCTCTGACGTCTGCGGGCACGCGTACGTACAGGGTGGAGGAGGTGCCGCCTGGTGAACTACCTCTGGCTGAGGACGAACTCCAAATTCCTGTTGCTCACTTCTCCAAGGAGCCATACAGTACCTTCGGTTCTCCCTTCCTAATCAAGGTGATGTGTTACCATTTTCGCTTCATTATTGGAGCTTATTGCTCCAATTAACTTTTGTCTACCTTTAGACGAGCATTGCTTGGTTACACTTTCTGACCGGCAGCCACTCTACTTAGATTTTCGTCAAAGCATTAATTATTATAACTTGACTTAAATTTTCATTTTTCCTGGGATTATTTCTTGATAATTCAACTCGCGCTTCATGTTGACGCGCCCATTTGTTTCGAACTAATATGCAAGGCTCAGTTCATTGAAAATATTATGTACGAGTGTGCCGACACAGTAGGGAGCAGCCAAAAATTCTGTGCTGTCACTTGGTGTTTCTCACTCGCCAATCTCCTAGTGGTTGGAATTGCTGCACTCGACAAATCGACAAATGTTCTCTTATCTCACGCCACATTTGATGTTGAGTCTTGCATGGTTTGACTTGTTCAAATATGTTAGTTCTTTGTACTTGATGTTTTTGTACTTGATGTGAAAATCATCGGAATTTAAGGTAAAACGAGCCTCAAAAATTCACATTTTTATTCGTCGTTATGCTATAGTGTTGGCTGAATAAGTTTCTTGAAACAATTTGTTGAATGATCTCTGAAGATATTGGAACTTAAGGTTTCAACATATTCAGTTATGAGTAATACCAATTATAGTTGTCATAACTTTACTTTTGGATGTGCGTGGCATAAAGCTCCTTTTTGCACTTATTTTAATTTTAATGATCCCCGTGCATGTTCAGGTGAAGCAAGGGGAAACCGTCCCTTCAGTCATGGAGCGCATTCAGAAAAAGCTGGAAGTTCCTGACAAGGAGTTTGAGAAGTACCGACTCGCTATTGTTATTATGGGCAGACACTCTTTCCTCTCTGAAGGCGATCATCTGAACTTAGTTGACTTTAGAGTTCTCAGCAATCAAGGTGAGAGGAAGTTGATTGTTTAAGATTGGTGAGAGGAAGAAGATATTTAATGTTTTTTACTTTACAGGCAATGAGCTTCCAATAACGTGTGGTACTTGAGGATTGACTAAATTACCAATTTATCTTCTGTTAGGATCTTGTAGAAAAAAACAATTACATTAACTTGCCTTGACTTGAGTTGAACTGATTAACGTTGTATCTTAAATATGTTGTATTCGTGCAGCTCAATTACCGAGCAAGCCCTGGCTAGGGCTGGAACATGTCAACAAAGCTCCCAAGCGCTCCCGCTACAACTACCTCGAGAAGGCCATCAAAATTTACAACTGAAGAGACTACATTTCGTTGCGACTAATGCCACCGTCTCGTTGTTGGTTTCTGTTGTTGCTGTACGAGATTCAGTTGCAAGTTTGCTAGCTATATTTCCCTAGGAAGTTTATCACTGAGTAACTTATTGCCTGTTATAGATAGTTCTCTGGAGCTAGATGCTTTGAAGCGCTGGAGTGCTTTAAACTTTGGAAAAATATGATTTTTGTTGTAACTGTTACATCGCGGATGCACATAAGTTGAATCAATATTCACTTTACTGAAACATTTACTTCTGATGAATATTGACACTTCTGTCTGCCGAAAAAAATCTATTTCGATCACTTAAATTGTATATTCATTTATTTGTATTTTTCTTGAATGAATCTAACGAATCAAGTTTCAGTGATCAAGTGAGACAATTTTTTTTTTCCAGGCGACGTCTTTCTTCAAGAAAAAGCTGTCGCTAGTCTGCGACTGTGACTGTGGTATGGTTCCTAGTCTCGATTGACGCAGCTTTGTTTTACATTTATTCGGTTGGCATTCCTTTCGTTCTTGATGACTCGTTGCTTCATTTTTTGGACAAGCCTTCACGTTTTTGCAAACACTCAATAGCTTCTTCCGTGTATCATTGATGTATTTTTTCCGTCAAACGCCGAGCGGAAATATAAAATATTAAGTAGGTGGGATATAGCATGAGCGCTAGATCAAGAACTTATGCAATGTTCAGAACTCTCCAGCATCATCAATCATATTCTACTACTACACAGCGATGGTGACATGAGAGCATGACATCAATAAATAATGCCATGAATAAAACGACCATTGATGTTGGCGCCAGTTCTTGGCTTCTTTTCCTCTTGAGTATATTGAGTACTTATAGAATGAAATGTAATGAGTATCAGTTGACAGAGATACCAATCGCGACAGAAAATGTAATAATTACCATTTTATTTAGTTTGCTGTACAGAAAAGCTAGTTTGCGACTAATCAAGAGGTTTATTTATTGCAATGACATGAAGTATGAATTTAGGAAGCTACCGAGAATATCTCAATGTAACTTATGTACCATATTTAAACGGGCTCATACTCCCGCCTCTGTGTGTGTGAATCTGTAACATAGCATAGTGCGCTAGCATGTACAGTTTGTAATGGAATTTCATCAGTTACTTTCAATACATCTATCCTAAAATAATTCGAATAGCGCCATTCCATCTTTTCAATCAAAACTAAATCAATAACTTCGGATTTGCAAGTGATTTTAATGGGCTCGATAGTTGCTTATTGATGTTTCATAGAGAAGTTGATTGAAAAATTGAGTATTGCTCCTGATTTATTTAACGAAGGCGATAAGTTATCAGGACGACATTGTTTGTGTGTTTTTAACGGTAACTCGTTCTCTAATTTCTATATTTCTTACTTCTCGCCCCTGAATCCAAAAAGTAAAGATTCTTATTACTTCAAATGGATTCCAAACACGTCTGTTTTAGTTCAGCATATAGTTAAATAATATTAATCCTAGTTAATCTTGTTAAGGAGAATGGATTTTTGCCCGGGCAAAGTCAAATGTGGAGAGATTCTCTCATTAGAACATGTATTTGCTTAACGGACTAGTGCTGCCCTTCCAAAGTTTAGTTAGAAGTTAGTTGAGCGGCTGCACCTTCTGGCTGTTTTCAATGCAGATCGTGTTGTTAAAACGCAGAGCTGACTTTTGCTATCCCTGTTGCATAATATTATTTTCTTGCAAGGTAACGGTGACTTGCAAACGTTTAATGACAATTCAGGTAACCAACTCTAACGTAATGCGGACCAGCAATACTTAAGTTAAAGTCTTTAAAATCATGACATTGGTCTGAAATGCACGCCTTTTTAGACTAGCGCGCGTTGCATGAAGCCACAAACTTCGTATGTATACCGATTCAGGATAAAAAAAATCTGTTTCCTATTCTACTATAATAATGTTTATTACTTCTCCTTATATCCGTTCATTATAGTTTCGGCTGAAAGTTGAACGCATTGCTAAGCATGACAATAGTCGCGTTTTTTAATCGAACAGCAAGTTCGTTGCACTAACATGGAAACTTATTAAATCCGAGTATAACGCTTGAATTTTTCTTGTTTCATTTTCAGTTAATCATAAATAACTTGTGCCTAGATTCTTATTATCACGTCTGATTTGTACTTTCCTATCAGGTCCTTGATTCATTTGTTCTAGCCATGATCGCCATCGATAATCTCCGATTCGTTAATTAGTTGCAGCATTCTTTTCCACGGGAGCTTTTCTTTTTTGTACATCGTTTGCTGAAAGTTGGTTTTTTGTTGCGATGGCTTTGATAAGCAGCGATTGCGAGAAACGTCACTTCGCGTCTTCTCGAATGCACGGTGACAATTTTTCTATTACACTGTTCATGGATATAGACTTGTGGCTTGATTTTTTTTTCAAATTTAAGACTTCTCATCTTCTTCCTTTGTCTTATAGCTTAAGTGGTCGGTCAGTCGATTTGCTCGTCTCTAACTTTGAAGGTACACTTGAGGCGCAAGATTTTGCGTCGGTTGTAATTAGAAGCGATCACGAATGGCTTATGCCTGTTAATTTTGTATTTTGCTATTTAGGATTTCGACCTTTCTTCTTCAGATCTGCCACTCGTTGTTTTGTATATCAAGTGGACTTATAAAATGTTTTTCTGCACTTATTTATTCATTGCTTACCTCGTGTCTCTATTTCTCGAAAGCAAATTTGTTTTTTATCTTGCATGATAGTTTGAATCAAAATACCCTAGATATTTGCTATCAGAGAACTTAACCGATGAGCGAGCAGAGCTATTAGTCGTGTTATTTACCAGCCAAAACTGCATTACAAGTATTTTACACATGCGTTGTTGCTACATCGATGCGTCCGGCGTCTTCTGGACACTTGCGAATCATTTTACTCCTTTATCGTTAGGAGGCCTGGTTATAGCTGGCAGAAATGTTTGGATTTTAGGTACAATTGTGTGATGTGCAGTGATTTTTATCACAGGACATTTATTGTAAGGCACATTAAAAACCGTCTACCGTCAAAATTGACTGATTTTTGTTGTGATTAAGCATTCGGTTTTTTGTTTTTACCATAATGCCCATTTTTCCTGTATTATTTTGGTTGAAGTACGTGTTCCAAAATTTTTTTTCTTTACTTGATATTCGAGAGATGATTGATAGGCTCTGTGACTTCACATATGACGGCTTGAGGCATATATTGAGTGTAATAGCAAACCAATCCAAGTTGCTATTCGTTGCACTGCTTTCCTAAATCTCGTGTTGTGTCTTCGGTGTGATATTTAAATGCCTTAAGTATCCTATCAATTGTACATAGCGCTGCCAAGCTGAGCGGATTGCCCGTCCGACATTACTCATCATCCGAATGCATCGCGGCTTAATAAGTCAATTATTGATACTTAGGGCGGCTGTCAACTATAATCTCTTCTAGCACGCTGTAAGCGTACAGCTTTTCGTGCTGTATACTGGCTGCTCTGCGCCATCGTTTAAGAAGAAATAAACTTTACAACTCTTCTCGTTTTTCAATCCTTTCCTACCATTTTTAGAAAGTTGTTTAATTTTTATTAGAAGCAGGAGTTTTACAAATTTGCTATGTAACTAATGCGATAAATTTGATGATTTCTGCCACACTTTGATTATTGTAGGCATGAATTGTGTAGTTACAAGATAACCGGCCAACGAGTGCAGCGACAAGAGCTAATATGAGCGTAGTTGAACAAATAAGCTTTTTATGAGCTATCGCTATTGATGCGGCATTCGTTTTGTGAAATAGGAGGACTATTAGTTGACTTCTACACAAAGCGCGTGACCTAATGTTGTGATGCTTGTAAAAATACACATATATTTTAATAATTGTCCATTGTCAATTAGTCCGAAACAGTTCGTCAATGGAAGTCTTGGAGACCAGTGTCATTTCCGACCCTACGAAACTAGTTAGTGACAGTACTAAAAGAGACGTGTTTGGCTTCAAATTCAAGATTCAATTGTTAGACAAGTAGACAAGACGCGACCATGTGACGTGGTTATGTCAGATACTAAAACTCTTAGTACGTAATTAAGTCTCAAGAGGGTTATCGACCGTAAAGGTACCCAGAGAGCGATCTAGGCTCTAACGAGTACTGAATGCACTCAACTGAACCGAATCAACACTTCAGCGAACTCTCCTGCGCACTCGAATGCAAAACCTAACTTGACGTTCAACTCTTCCAGCCATAAATCCATCAATAATGAACGGTTTTCATTCAAATTTGAAAATTAAGTAGATATTATCAATAATTTGTGGACGGATTTATTTCAGATTTTTATATCAATTACTTTTTAATTAATACGGGAAACCTAACTTCATTTTCAACTCTTCTAGCCATAAATCCATCAATAATGATCGGATTTCATTCAAATTTGAAAATTAAGTAGATATTATCAATAATTTGTGGACGGATTTATTATAGATTTTGACATCAATTATTTTTTTATTAATACGGAAAACCTAAGTTCACCTCGTAGGTAAGGTCCTAGTCAGGTCAAGTTTCAGTATTTTGTGGCATTAAAAAAAAGTAATTGATGTAAAAAGCTGAAATAAATCCGTCCACAAACTCTGGCACTCATAAATCCTTCAATAATGAACGGATTTTATTCAAATTTGAAATATAAGTAGATAATATCAGTAATTTGCGGACGGAATTTTTTCTGATTTTTGCATCTATAATTTTTTTGTTAATACGGAAAACCTAACTTCATTTTCAACTCTGGCACTCATAAATCCGTCAATAATGAACGGATTTTACTCAAATTTGAAATATAAGTAGATAATATCAGTAATTTACGGACGGAATTTTTTCAAATTTTTACATCGATAACTTTTTTATTAATACGGAAAACCTAACTTAATTTCAACTCTGGCACTCATAAATCCTTCAATAATGAACGGATTTTATTCAAATTTGAAATATAAGTAGATAATATCAGTAATTTGTGAACGGAATTTTTTCAAATTTTTACATTCATTACTTTTCTATTATCACGGAAAACCTAACTTCACGTTCACCTCGCCGGTTAGGTCCTAGTCAGGTCAAGTTTCAGTATTTTGTGGCATTAACAAAAAGTAATTGACGTAAAAATCTGAAATAAATCCGTCCACAAATTACTAATTTTATCTACTTATATTTCAAATTTGAATGAAATCCGTTCATTATTGACGAATTTATGAGTGCCAGAGTTGAAAATGAAGTTAGATTTTCCGTATTAACAAAAAAGTTATTGATGTAAAAATCAGAAAAAATTCCGTCCGCAAATTACTGATATTATCTACTTATATTTCAAATTTGAATAAAATCCGTTCATTATTGAAGGATTTATGAGTGCCAGAGTTGAAAATGAAGTTAGGTTTTGCATTCGAGTTCGCAGGCCAGTTCGCACGCGAGTTCACTGAAGTGTCGGACCGGTACGCTGGCGTCAGAAGTCACTTGCACAGATTTAACATGAGCGAGTCTGCTGATCAATGTGCTACGTGCAACACTGTGGATGCTATTGAGCACTAACTGCTTGCTGCCTTGTGGCTTTCAGTCCACCCAACGTGGACACCTTGAAAAGAAGAAGACTAACTGCTGCATTGCCAGCGTCATGCGCAGCCCAGACAAGAGCTGAAAACTAATTTAAGATGTTTAAATGTACAATTTTCTTTGTGTGAACTTTTGGGGGGAGGTAATAATGATGATGATGTGCAAAGAAAAATCTTTCAACTTTTGACTGTATACATTTTGAAGTCAGGTAGGCTGAATGAACTTTAGATAAGATAGGCATGCCAAATAAGAAATGCAGCTTATATGTATAGGTAATGTATGTACCGGTATCATGTATGTACCTATGTATGTGTATGCATATGTTTATGTTTGTATGATCACAATAATGATCTAAGTTATCATACTTTTACAGTTTTACTATGTACGTAGTCCACCCAATTATGTGGTCAAAAGCTGTGCTAGTGTGCTGAGTTCTGATGAGAAACGGCCCTTGTTTTCTGACATTTTCTTAGGTATGTCAATAATGTCATTATTGTCATGTCATGTGTACTTTTTCAATTTTTGACTGTGTACTTTTTTTTTAAATAAAGAGGTCTGACTCTGACCAGACTGACCTCCATCTCCATGCCAAGAGGTCCAAAACTACACAAGCTCTCAGGCCCAATGGTCATCCTTGCAGTTGTCCTGTGGCTTTAACCTTTAAGTCTACCCTGCATGGACTGTGGACTGTGGAGAGGGGAAACTGTGGAACATTTGATGATGGAGTGTGATGCATATGAGCAGGAGAGACTGGAAATGATGAGTGATACCGTAAAATGGGGTAACTTTGACCGGCGGGGTAACTTTGAGTCTTTGACCACTTTTCGTTTTTTTAACAGAAACCTCCAAAACTCAAAAACGATTCGACAAAAAAAATTTTGTCAATGGCCATCAAAGGCCTAATACTGAGGCTATGTAACACAATAGAAAGATTTAAAAAGTTTGCATATCTAATAGGTTAAAAAATTAAAAATGTGACCCACAAAAAAGAGCTATTATTTAAAGCCTGTCGGAGTACCCCCTCCAATTTTTTTATTTTTTGGTAAATAGCTCCAGGTTTTGATGCATTGTAGTAGAACTCTTCTAGTTACATATGCAAAAGACAAATTTTAGAAAGTGTCATAGTTTGCAAATGGGAGGCGCTGCCCCCCAATGGGGTAACTTTGACCACCTAATGGCAGCTGTGATGGGGTAACATTGACCGGCTTGGAAATTAAGTTAAAATTACCATAGGTACCTATATAACATATTTTATGTTTGAAACACCTATTAATATTTTTTTCTTCATGTTTCAGACTCTACAGAGTCTTATATATGGTAATTTTAACTTAATTTCCAAACCAGTCAATGTTACCCCATCACGGCTGCCATTAGATGGTCACATTTTGCCCATTTGGGGGCGGCGCCCCCCATTTGCAAACTATGGCACTTTCCTAAAATTTTTCTTTTGCATATGTAACTAGAAGAGTTCTACTACAATGCATGGAGTTATTTGGAGTTATTTTACCAAAAAATAAAATTGATTTTACCACCTGGTCAAAGAAACCCCAAGAGCTGGGGTAACAAAGACCATCACTTTTTTTTAAATTACATCAAAACTATGAGAGGCAGGAGCCAGCAATTTATGGTGAGTAAAGCTAGAGTATAGACCTGTATTTTGCATGTTTCAATTTAAGTTTAACTTATCTAGTAAAAAAATGGCATCATTTTGAAAAAAAAGTGGTCAAAGTTACCCCAGTTTACGGTACTGAATGAGAGGAACGAGGGTGATGGTGTGATGTATAAGCAAACAGGAGATGAATGAATTGCAATGATTGTGGGATTGTCAACAGGGGTGACTGCTGCTATGATTGAGAGTGGAAAGCAATTTTTGGAGAATGCATGGAGGCCTTGGACCACTGCAGAGAGTGAACGAAGATTTAAAGACCTACGGCGACGTATTATCAGCAAAATTTTCGCCTTCAGAAGATCTTGCCGACACATTTAGATTGAAATTCTTGCATTTAATATATTTCTCAGTCTTCAGCCAACTATTTTGAAAAAAAGTAAGGTTTCCGGTACGTTGGATGGATTACGATGCAGCGAAGCTTGTCCGGAAATCAGTTGCAATGAGTTCCCGCAAAAAATGTAAACAACGTTTTTTCGATTGCGTAGTTTTGGTCACATTAGAGCGGTCAGACTGCTTTATTACTTGTTCAGTTGACACCTGCTGTACAATCGGACTGTTTTTAGGGTAAAATTATTTATTTGGGGTAACACGTGCATGCAACCTTGTAATAGGTTCGTGGCTTGTAAATAGTTTGTCATTACTGAGCGTAAATGGCTTTTCATTAAAAATTACCCGGCGACGCATCTTTAAAATGGCCGGCGACGCTTTGGGCTTAAAAATCCATATATTGGCGACGCTGCATCCACCCTCTGCATAGTGGGCCTTGGAGGGTGAGGGAGAAGTTGGCTAGAGTGGAGGTTGGGAGGGTGTAAAAACTTAAAAAGAAAAAAAATTAATAATAAAATTGGAATAACCAAACCATAATAATATAATATAATGCAAATAGTTACTCAGGGCGACAGGGCCTAAGAGGCCCCATAGCTAATATAATTATCAAATAAACAGTGCAATAATTAACAAATAGCAATAATAAACCAATGACTTTCCCCTTGAATTTCTCTTCCCCTTGATTTCATCTCACCCTTAACACAAACTTTCACACCTTTCTAGCCTCTTCTCTTTAATGTTGCTTCCACCTGGCTTGGTCTCTCATTCTCCTTCTTACTAACAAATGAAAATGTGATGCGTGGCTGCTGGCCATTGCCTAGGCCTGACCCAGAATTTTTTTTTTTCTCAGAGTCACCACGCTCCAAATCCAAATCCAATGCAAAATGGACAATTTTTGAACAAGAATATAAAGTTATAATATGTCGAAAAATCATTGTTTTCCTGCCTTCTAGGCTCAGGGTGCGTACCGATCCTGGAAAATCTGGAAAGTCCTGAAATTTTATTTTTCATTTTCCAGGCCTGGAAAGTACTGGAATTTCATTTCAGATTATGGAAAATACTGGAATTTGCAAATAAATAAAAAAGGAAGTATTTTTCTGTGCTGCGTGTGTTAACCCTAATCGCCACGGGTTGTCGTGTCACGCTACAACCTCGGGTGCAAATGATATCTGCCCTTAATTTTGTTAAGTATTATTTAGGTGTCTTCTATTTTACATACGCTGCGATTATTTTACCAGGCATTAATATAGATTGTTTCCTATCAAATGCAGTCTTCAAACGCACAATTGTGAACTGGAATCCATTTTTGAAAATTATGAGAATGAAAGGACCAAATTTCTGGCCTCAAGCAGAGCCATCTCCGTGTACAACTCCGACCGCTCGAACTTGTGTGTATAAAATTAGTTACTCATGGGGAGGAGACTGTAAGCCATTCACGTGTGCATGTGCCTGAGAACATGTAAATATTTATCGCTGGTGCATGTGCAGCTTCAGCACTGGTGCACCTCCTGCATCCTCATAGCTAGTTGCTCTCAGTTTCTTTGTTCCTATAGTTTTTTTATCTCATTGTCTGTGACTTTGTTTGCCGCCATTGAAAGAACTGCATGAAATGAAACGCATTAGCGGAGCACGAAGCTCGAGTAGCGGAGAGGGAAGAAGGACTGTAAGGAAGCCAACAAGACACAGTTGAAGAACTGTCTCAATTTGCTTGTTGATGCCAAGAGATTCGCAAACACAGATGTGGATGGTGTTGTGGATGAGATGTGCAACTTTAGAGACGAATCACAGCATTGCAGTGAATTGAATGCACAGTTTCAAGCATTTTCAACTTCTGATCGACTGGACACTTTTTGGAATGTCATCCTGTCAAAGAGCACCTACAAGAAGCTCTGGAATGTAGTGCAAATGCTCATGCTCCTGTCTCATGGCCAAGCCATGGTTGAAAGAGGGTTTTCGTTGAACAAGGAAATCCTGACGCAGAACATGAAAGAACAAAAGTTGGTTGCCGTGCATGCTGTGGTTGATCATGTTGCACATGTTGGTGGCCTGGACAAGTTGACCATCACCAAGAAGATGCTGCTTGCAGCTGGCAGTGCCAAAACCGCCTACAATAATTATTTGGCAGAAGAGAAAGAGCAGAATGCAAAGGCCCAGAAAACCCAGAAGAGGAAGGCTCTGCTGGATGAGCTAGATGAACTGAAGAAGAAGAAGAAAAGGCGTACGGAGGAGGGCATCAAGGCGCTTGAGGCTTGAGCAAGCAGCATATGAATATGCAGAAGCAATGGAAAGAAAGGGGGATTTGAAAATCATTGCAAAGTTCAACGCCATGAGGCGATCTTTGAAAACAAAGCAACAGGAGCTAGACACTCTTGAACTGAACATTAAAGAAAAAGTTGATGAAATAGCTGCCAGTTGAATGTTAGGGTAGTGGTATTGAATCGTGTTCTGAACTGTATTGACATTATCATGTGTAATATTGTGTGCATTACTCAATATTTGTTGTGATTTGACACTATTGAATTCATAATAATAAAAGTGTGGGCTTGATTTATAGTTTTTTGTCATTTTTGATCCTCTGTGTCTGCCCGCTCTATGCATTTACACGTTTGCTAGTTATCAACTTTAGGAGATGATAGAATATGCACGGTTACTCTTTCAGTCATGCTAAACCTGATGTATGCAAGTCCTGGAAAATTATATTGATGATCATGGAGAGTCCTGGAAAAGTCCTGGAATTTTTTTTCTCAATATCGGTACGCACCCTGTAGGCTTATATTGTTGTAGAACTTCTAGTGATAGGTGCTTTGAGTTTGAGCCTTTGAATTTAACATTTTGATGCTTCTATCATATTCTATGGAGTGTGTCATTACGTTGTTGTTATTCTGTCGTTTGGTGATTGGTGCTTTCTTGATGATGAATAGTTTTCTTATTGAGCAGAAATAGCATAATTGTTCAAATCCTTTATAATTTGTCACAAAATTCCATTTAATTGTCTTTTTATTTCATTTGTGCACCATGTCTGGTGATATTACTGTTAGAAAAAGACGAGGCAAAAACAAAAAGAAAGGTAAGACTTGGACTTCTTGGAGAATGGTGTAAATTAAAGTCTAATTTACAATGACTTTAGATTGTTTCGGTTATATACCAGCAAGTGCTAATCTAGTAAATGTGATGATTTGCTTAATTATATTGAACAAATTTAGTAGGATCACTGCCATACACTGGGGCTGATGTGGTGAGGCCTAAGTCATAGTAGTAAACCTGTGATTTTTTAGAATCAGTTCATTTTTAATTTCTCATTTACTCAAGATTTAAACCAAAATATAATGCATGATGATGCTGCATACTAGTATCATAGTGGTATGAGTGGTACCTATCCATGATGCTTTGCGGGTCTAGACTCTACTAGACTACTTGTAGCCTGCAGGACTTAAAATTGAACTTGAAGGAGAGTCTAAAATACTCTCTGCTTAGTCTGCTATCTCCATACTCCATAGCCTAGGGCCCCTAGGGCATTAGGCAGAACCTACTGGTCATGGTCACTATTAAACAGGCTATTTGAAAATTGGAATAGCAGGCAGGCAGAATTGCAGAGTGCAGACATTTCCTGTCCTTCCTGGCAAAAAAGATTCCATCATAGATATAGGTATTTTTAAAAATTGCATCACAGCTAAGAATAGCAATAGGTTGGTCTTCTTACTTTTTTACTGAAGAAATTAGGAAAAGACCAGTGGAATGGGAGAAATAGGCTTAACTCAAAGGTGTTTTTGTCTGATTTATGGGTGGCTTATGCCTAATTTTTGACCTTGCTATTTGCCTATGTTGTAAAAAATATTTATTGATAGAATATAGAACAATGATCAATGTGCCTTTGGCATAGGCACAGATCACACAGCCAAACTAGAAAGTTAGGCAGACCAAAAGGCACTACCATGAGTACCACCCACGAATGGGACAGTAACAATCATAGTGGCAAAGCAGAGACTTTTTTTTGGACTTCCTTTAGTACATTTTTGAGTTCTATGAGCAGTCCAGTAGAGCAAAGTATCATGGATACCCACATAGCATTATCATACCTGATATGACATTGGTTTAAATTAAAATTAGAGAAGGAAATTAAAAATTAACTGATTTTAAAAAATCTCTGGTTTGCCACTATTATGAGACTATAATTGGAAAACTGAGTAGAAGAGACACACAAATCAGATAAAAATGCCTGTGAATTTGGCCAGTTTTACCCCTTCCTAAGTTCCCATTGTCTGATCCTAATTTATTAATAAAAAAAAAGAAAAATGGACTATTTCTACCTGCAATTTTCAACAATTGTTTCTGCCTGTAATTTTAGGAAACTTTGGATTGATATTACCAATTCAGCAATTGGAATGAGACCAAACTTCCCAGTGCCCAATAAAGTTTAGTGCCCAACATGCACTAAATTTTCTCCCGATACAGATTGACTTGTAAAATGGGTTTAATTATAATGTGGTGCAACCTTGGTCAAACTAGCACCTAAAAATGAATTTCATAGGCTATTTTGAGTGGATATTGCAGAATATTGGTTAAACTTTACTACATAAATCTGATCAAAATTCCAGGTACAAATTTTTAAATTTTAGGTCACATTCTGATTTGATCTACTTATGGAGCATTTAAATGTAAAACTGGAAAATTGGGCAGAAGCCACCTATGAATTTGAAAATAATGTACATAAATTGGAAAATTTTACCCATTCCTAAAGCTCTCCCCAAATTTCTTCAATAGTAAATATGAAAAATAAAACAGCCTATTTTCACCTGCAATTTTATGTAAATTCTGCCAATATTTTAGAGTGTTTTGAATGCTAAACCACTCCTCTTGACAGGCTGAAAACCTTCTAGAAAATTTTGAATGAGTTTGGAGGAATTCTATACTAAGGAAGGGAATTTATTTGAAAATGTCTAAACATTGCAATCTTTTTTTTTTGTTTGTTCAAAACTCATGACCAAAAATTTTATTTGAATTTTAAGTGTTATTTAAATGATAATGAAGTTGTAGGAAATTTTCATATTTACCACCTATTTCTTTTGAACTTGTGATGTTCAATGAATACCTACTGATAATGACACATAAGTTGCCACTCGGCAGAAACTGCATGTACCTTGCCACTCATCTCCAAAAGCTGCATAAAGCTGGCTAGAACTACAATTTGCAGGGTTAGATAACCTCATAATGACTTCTAAGCTGTTTTGATTGCACTATTATGTGCAATATTCCGTTTTTTATTGCAATATTGTTTTTTGTATAAAATAAATAATTTCTATTGAAGACCAGACACTTGAGTGCTGTGGTCAGTGTGGTGACATTATTGGCATTAACAATGGTCATTTCTTTCTGAAAAATCATTGTTTTTCTAATGTAACTTGAGATATTTTTGAATACTGAAGTATGCTTCCTTGTTTTGTAAGCATTAGAAGAAAAAGAATAAATTATAATTTTTGAAAAAATTACTGTATATATATGCCCCCAAATCCAAGTTCTTTAAAGAATTAATTGCTTATACATTTTTTGTTTAACTTCTTTCAGAGACTGATGTTGCAGAGCAATTCAGTAAAGGAACTAAATCTGATGATGTGGCATTCTCTGTCAAGTCATCCCTGGAATTTCATGATACACCAGCTCCTGCACAACACAAAGACTTGTCGGAAAAACCAACTGGGAATGGCAGCAAGAAAAAACATCGGCAGAGTCCTAACAAGGAAACTGAAGTTCCCAGTTCAGGCTTTTGTGCTAAAATGCTGACCATCTTTCTTGTAACTCTGCTGGTTGTTCTAGCTGGCTTGATATTCATGCAACTTCATCCAGAAGGTGAGTTCATTTAAGATGTTTAGAAATTACACGTGTTTAATTAGGTTTCTTCATGACGTATTTCTTCAATTGTTTTGAAATCCTACCAAGTGAAACTTGCATTGCTTGAGAATCTCTTCATTCCTTTGTGGCCAATTTTTTTATATAGGTACTGAGCAAGGATCGATTGCCTCACTTTCTATCTCGATTATTTTCTAACTCAAGTTGCATGAATTAAAGAAGGAATTGTCCAATTCTGTGTTTTGGAATTTGAAGGAAAGTTAACTTCCTCTTGTGAAAATTTAATTTTGGGAGCACTTGCTAATGAGGTCTATTCAAAGTAAATTTCAAAGTAAAATGCAAAAAATATGTACAATGCAAATCAGCAGCAATACTGAAGAAGTGGTAGCAAGACTGATGATTGGCCGGAAGAGGCATGGCCACAATGTGTTTTGTGTTTGAATTATGAGTTATTTTTGGATTGTATTATAAAATTTGTTTAACAAATGTCTTTGGATTGGGAAATATTCAAGTCTAGAGGTAACCAAATTTGTAGTTAATATTGTATATGGAAATCTTTTTGGACTGGTTTATGAATCATTCAATTATTAATTAGTATTGAATAAAGATCATAGAAAATAACCATAATTTAATTGAATGCATTCTGGAGACCAGCTTTAGTTTCAAAATTAAAGAATGCAATCACAATCAAAAACATATAATAAGTATATTGAAAAGCACTTTTAAAATGTTAAATGTTGAATAAAATGTCAAAGTACGGTAATACAAACAAAGATCAGAAGGTTTTTACATTAATTTACCATTTTATTTTCTGGTTTTAGTCATTCTATGGAAATTGATCTAATGTATGGATTATTTCTGTATTGCTGATGTTTTTGTACTGATGGCCTTTAAAATTTTAGTTATGAAAATATAATAATTTTTTTGCCCTTGGATTGGCATTGAAAAACTTTATTGCATCAATATTCTTTTATCTAATTTTATGATTTGTTTTGTCTTCCAGATTATCCAATTCTAGTCAAAGATAGTCAAGATTTTAAGGAAAATGTACCTAAAGTAATGGCTCCTGTTCACAATGTACATGACACCGCTCAAGATGTTCACATTAAGACCCTTGAATCTCAAATATTACATGAAGAACAGGCAAAGAAACTTTCTGCTGCTAAACTCCATCCTCAGGAAGTGGTTGTGGATTTACCAAAAGATAAGCCAAGCGGTGTTGGAATGACCCCTGTTCAAGAAGAACCTATAGTTAAGAAGACTGCTCATGTATTAGGAGAGAAAGATGAGTTTGTGGAATCTAATGCACTTGCTGGAGAGAGGAAGACTCAAGAAGACAATATTGCCAAACCAAACAAGACGGCATCTTTTGTAGATTTGCCTTCAAATCCCAAGGATAATATTCATTCAGTACGTCCATCAAGTGCGCCTTCTGATGTTAAGAACGAAGAGCCAAAGCATTCAGGTATTGAAGAAGAATCAAAAGCAGAGAAAAAGAGAAAATCCAGGAAGGCTCCTCCATCTGCAGAAGAGCTTCTGGCCCACCACAATACGATAGAGCGCTGCGAGATGCTCATGTCGGCAATAGCTGAACTGAGTCCTGAACATCCCATGCTAACGGAGCTCAGGCCGCACATTGACGGTGCTAGAGAAGATCTCAAAAGCTTGAAACTTAAAGGCTTGGAGGGAACTACCAAGCATGCCTTGATTATACTTGAGGATTTGTATGTTCGTCTGTTAGATGCCAAGGTGAGTCATACTGTTCACGTTTTTATTTTGTTAACTTTCTTATTGTAATAAATATTCTCATGCCCAGGTGCATGATAATACATTGTTTTTAGTTTGTAATATCTCTTCAACTACATTGATATTCTTAAATTCTCGTGAAATTATGTCAATTATTCAGTTGATTTTGATTACCAGCCATCTCACTTTTCAGGAATATGCTTTAAGGAATGAACCTCGCACTCTAAACCTTGAACTTCTGTTAAAAAGGAACATATTCGATTAAGGCAACAAAATCCTTATCCATTGAGAGTACTACTGACGATGTATACTATTATATATAGTATTGTGGCTTTGAAGGGTCTGTTTGTATTCTTACTTTTGTCTTGTGCATCATGCAAAAACTTTTTTGATTAATTTGTTTGGAATATTTTTAGGATAACGGTGAAGAGGTGAATGGAAATGTCGGATTAATGGAAGAGGTTCCAACTGCTGATGAAACCGGAAATGTTGGCTCTATCCCACTTCAAGAAGAGAAAGCTCCCATAAACGATGACGGTTCCCCACCTGTTAAAGCTAAAGCTAACGAGCCATTTGAATCTTCAACTAAAGCTTCAGCTCATTTGGCTAAACCATCAGAACTTGCTATTGAGACGGATGCTCTTATTTCTAAAGAATCTAAGACCTCAAACGGTAAATATGAGGCTCCAGCTGCCGAATCTGAGACTTTAGCTGTTGAATCTGAGACTCAGGCTGCTGTTGAATCTGAGACTCCAGCTGCTGTTGAATCTGAGACTCCAGCTGCTGTTGAATCTGAGACTCAGAGACTCAGGCTGCTGTTGAATCTGAGACTCCAGCTGCTGCTAAATCCGTGACTCGATTTGTTGAATCTGAGACTCCAGCTGCTGTTGAATCTGAGACTCAGGCTGCTGTTGAATCTGAGACTCCAGCTGCTGCTAAATCCGTGACTCGATTTGTTGAATCTGAGACTCCAGCTGCTGGTGCTGAATTTGAGTCTCGAGCTGCTGAAGCTAAATCTGAGACTGCAACTGTTGAATCCAAGACTCCGGCTGTAGAATCTAAGACTCCGGCTGTTGAAACTAAAACTCCGGCTGTTGAAACTAAAACTCCGGCTGTTGAAACTAAGACTCCGGCTGTTGAAACTAAGACTCCGGCTGTTGAATCCAAGACTCCAGCTGTTGAATCAAAGCCTGCTGCCACTGAGCCAGCCGACCAACCGGCAGTGCTCCACTCTGCCAAAAGATCC
The DNA here is from genome assembly GCF_000764305.2 of Hyalella azteca. NCBI lineage: Eukaryota > Metazoa > Arthropoda > Malacostraca > Amphipoda > Hyalellidae > Hyalella > Hyalella azteca. Next base: position 99,784 of record NW_025943604.1, on the reverse strand, counting down.
CCAGGCTCTGTTCCTAGCACGTCTCATTCTCCATCTCCTAAGCCTGCGAGTTCTTCCTCTCCTTCTTCTACTGTCGCAACAGAAAGCGCTCCAAGAGAGTTACAGGCAAGTCGCAGCGACATCGGCCTTGAGGACTTGACTGAAGAAGATCTTGTCAGCTCGGTCGACTCGGAAGACCAACTCGAGAAACTACACGAGGCGGAGCAACTACGACTGAACGTGAGTTGCTTCAAATGTTAATGCTGTATGAACAAATTACTGAGAATTGCTAATTACTGGGAAGTAGAATGCTTTTAATATCGTTAATAAAGTCGCATTGAAGTTGAGATGTGATCCAAAATTTTGAATTTGTAAGGGAATTATTCGATAAATTGGAATATTGCATCTATTACGGGTTGTAACAGGGTAGAATATTTGCTCTTGATGTGGACGCTAATAAAATTTTTTGCAATGATGATCAAGTAAGAATAGTATTATCTTTGTGAGTAAGCCGTGTTTTTATGCCATTTTATTACGTGTACGTATATGCCTATTTATTTGGCTACTATATGTTAATTTATTTTTGGACGGATTTTAGGCATCTGTTTAATCTAACCATATTTAGAATACAAATGTTCCAGTAAAAACAATCTAGGATGATTAAATATTGTGATATAACTATTGTTGATCTCATATTTCCACAGAATACTCATCTACTGAATTGTTATCTTGTTATCGTTATACTGTACAGCTTTTAGCGCGACATGCCATATTCTTCACATTCTCTAGCATTCTAGGTATTTTCAAGCTCTTTTCACCGCACAATGCATATTTTCACGGCCCTTTTTATGGTCTTATTGCTCTGAAATCTGAGTGGAGCAATTTATATGAAGTTCACCTTGAGCATAAAAATTGCACTATTAAAGTAGAGCAAGGAAGACATTTGTGCCAAGAAGACATCTTTGATCTCAACGATCGTGTTCTTGCTCATCTCATCATGTTTTCTTTGCTTTTATCTCGTGTATGTTTTCTCCTGCTACGCTGCACAGGACGGTCAAGGAATCTTCTGACAGCCTACAAAATCGTCTTCCTTCCGTCCTATCGACTAGACTTGTGTTTTTTCCTTGCTGATGCTTGCTTTTTCAACCCCTATCTTAGAATAATATCTTACTATTGTTTCCTTTTTAATTCTGATTTCTACCTTATTTCTCGATCCTCCTAATTTAACATTCGTTCCTACTTTATTAATTAGTCATCACTATGCGTGTGTCTTAATTAGTTCTTGATTCTATTTTTTGCAGAATATTTTGATTCGCGGGAGATTCATTTTGATTTTCTCTTCTATCCTTTTAATTTTCTTCATCAGTTAGTTTTTTTTTGTTTTTATCCGCAGTTTGTGCTTAATTTTTTCATAAATTTGTTTGTTGATTTAGCGAAGGAAGCCGTGATGCTCACGTAATGCACGTGTTGATATGTGCTATAGAAGTCAAATGATATAATAAGTTCTAATGCCTAATAGGATTTCAGTGCATTGGGCTATTTACTATAACTGAGTGCGTATTTCATCAGCCTTTTCCTAATTTTGAAACTGAAAGTTTTTATTTACCTGCTTCATCTTCCAATGCTTGTGTTTGACCCTTACTTCAGTATACCAACATTATTTTAACAGGAATTTATTAAACTGGGATATTATTCATGTTATCCATGGTTGAGTTGCTAGTAATTTGTAGTCACTGTGCATTATAATTAACCGGGTCCGTCATCGCAGTAGTATTTATTTGTGATAAAAAGTGCCTTATAATATACATAAATGATTGATAGTTATTGTTGAAGGTTTTTGGCAAACGTCAACGATAGCCAGCGAGGTCAGTTCATTGACTATCGCCACCCGATCGTCTAAATGATAACTTATTCTTAGTGTAAATCATCCAAAGCAATAATTTGCGACAAAAAATTTAGTTATCCTCACATGTTGGCGCTTCTACGTCACTCCTTTTGCCTTATAACTTTTAATTAATGTTAGGTGTGTGATTTACTTATAAAATTAGGTGCATCTGTAAGTTAAAATTGTAAGGATTTCTTTGGCGACGTGATTCAAAGTTAAAACTTTACTCAAATATCTAGTCGTTTGATATTTTATATCGTTATGTTTAATCTTCTGTATGCATCTGTGCAATCAATAAATATTTGACGTATGCGAATCCATTCGAATCCTGGTGTTTATGTATTAACCGCTTGTTGTGTTGTGCACTTGCACTGCAATGTGCATGGTAACTTCAGGCTTCTATCTATCCCTTCTTGGTCTCTCGACTGTTGGAAATCTACACCCAAAGGAGGTGAGCCCATGACTTTCATGTGTTTCCCCATAGAAATTGGTATCTCTTGTAGAAAGAAATATTGATCAGCATTGATTTGGTCTTGGCTGGCAAGTAGATTTTTTGTGGTATTAATATTCTAATTATATTGAGATGTTTGAATAATTGCTCATAGTTTCCTGACGGTATTTTTCATTCGTATTAAACGATTTCTTAGAGTAATTTACTTGCATTTTATCTAATGGCTGTATGAAAGATTTTTCCTTTCTTAATTCTGTTCTGACATGGAAAAAATCGACTCGTATGCTTGACCAAATTGTATATTTTTTTATATATATTTTTATATTTTTCTATGTATAGCAAATTTTTACGATTTTGGTTTTTTCTTTAGCGAATTAAAAAATACTGCTTGGAATTCATGAACGATCAGTAATACTAGCTTAAATGTGATTTACTTATGTTTTTTAGTGTTCGGATTTTTTTTGGTATTTTTTCATATTTCTGGTTCGTGCAATAACGCAACGAAATTCGTAAAAAGTAATGGCACCACTAAAATTCAAACTGTCAAGAAAGATATTGTTTTACTCACATATAGATTTTCTAACATTTTACCTTGTTGAATCTATAAGAATAATTAGCTCGTCGTAACGAATTAAATAATCTTAGGACCCGTACTCTGCGTTGCGTGAATTCACTGCAGTGGTGCGCGAACAACCGCTTTCTGCGCGAGCTGCTCTCGGTCGCGCTCAATGCCTCGACGCGATCGCTCTCGCCGAGCGATCAAACGACAGGTGATTGCAGGACAACTACGTTTAAGTTGCCAAGAAGCAATGCAATACATTAAAATTTATTGAAGCTATAAGATGGGCATAAATGTCAAGTGATTAATGGACATCTACGTTTAAGTTGGCAAGAAGCAATTCTAAACATTAGAACTTATTGAAGCTATTCGATGGGCATAAACGTCAAGTGATTAATGGACATATACGTTTAAGTTGCGAAAAACCAATGATATACAATTGAACCTATTGAAGCAATAAGATGGGCACAAATGTCAAGTGATTAATGGATATCTACGTTTAAGTTGCGAAAAAGCAATTCAAAACATTGTTACTTGTTGAATCAATAAGATGGGCATAAATATCAGATGATTGATGGACATCTACGTTTAAGTTGCGTCGAAGTAAATCAGTACATTAGAACTTGTTGAAGAACTTTAATAATATTGGCATAAGTGTCACAGGACTTGTTTTGTAATTTTTTTTTCAGAATATAGTTCGGACAAGCCTATTTAGGCTGCTTAATTTCGCTTTGTAGGCTAAATTATTTATTTGGTATGCTTCAATTATCAAGTTAAATGAAAAGCGCTTCATTATTTAATATTCCTTACAAGTTTTTTTATATTTATCTCGCTCTTGTCAAGAGATTATAAGATGTTTTTCATCCTTGGGATTTCCAGTCGCTGTGCGTACTTTTCTCTAATTCAAACTATTGTTTTTTTCTGGTTCTTTTGCGATGCTTTGCTTGGGTATTTTCTTTCTTAGCCTATGCTTGTGAAGTTTTTGGGTTCATTGTTTAATAATTTATAGTGCGATCATGCGGTTTTCTTTACGTGACGATGAAATTTTGGTATCGCCGTATCGGTATATCAATTCATCATCACTGAGAATTTTAAGCCATATTGCATTTTCTCTCTCTCATACAAGTTATTTAAATGTTAATTCGTTATTTAATAATTAAGACTTGAACTTACCTATGAATAAATATATTTGACTCTGGATTGTACGGCAACTCACGTTCATTTGAACAGGCTAGAACAGGCGATAGCGTCGTACCGCAGCGTGCTTGAGATCGCCGAAGATCATCCTGAGCTCGTCTCTGAGCGTCTCCTGCGCGCCGCGGCCAACACGCTTGTCGACAAACTCCGCTTCAGAGGTGAGCGGCGGGATGTGCCTAGTCCCTCACTTGTATTGATTCACGATGCTACTAAGTGTGATATTGAAACATTTTTGGAGGTTGTGTTCTGATGATTTGCATAATTTTTGTTAATGGATTCATTATTTCTCACAGAAACGTGTATGAAAACTATTTAAACTTAGCTTTTATTTTATCTAGAATTGGTCATAGGAGAAGCATGAAGCTCTTGCCGTACGGACACGGGCTTTAGTACTTCACATAGACTTTAGAAGCCTTCAGAACACAATATCACAATCAGCTCTGTAGATTCTTGTATTTTAGTTGCCGCAAAATACTACCTACTTTAAAAGTATAAAAACCGGTTCATTGTCTTGGTCGAGTCACAGGCCATCTCCCAGCACACTTCAGCGTCCAGAAACGGTTACTGCGTTTATATCTTGGCTGCCGTTAACCGTCACTAACAATTCTAAAAAACTTGCACTAACTTGGACAGATAATATTATTGGAAATTATTATTATTTACATCATTTTTTGGTATTGGTCCAATAATGTATTTATTCACAGGCCACCTGTCAGCATGCGTGAGCGTCCAAAAAAGATTGCTGCGCTTATACCCTGACGACGCCGTCCTCCATAACCAGCTGGGAATCACGCTTCTGTTGCAGGGGCAGCCTGCTGCTGCTCAGCGAGTCTTCGAGGCGGTCTTACAACGCCACCCAAACAACGGACTCGCACAGGTCAGGAAAATCGAAATTAGTTTAATTATGATATAAATAATGGCAAGGGACTTTTAGACGGTCTCACAACTCCACCCGCTCAACGGACATACGCAGTTTAGGATAATCAAAATTATTTTTATCATGACTTATTTCATAGCTAATACAGCAGGGGGCTTAAGAAAATTTTTTCGTGAGACGTCACGACTATTGCACGTTGTCAATAAAAGTGCTCTGAATCAGAAAATGAAGTTTTTAGGGGAGGGAAAGGTTTTCGACAAGTTTCATGACCGTGTCAACCAGAACACTCTATGGAAAATAAATTAAGATATCGATAATATTCTTTTCATCGCAAAGGTTTCCTTAAATCTTTTTTTTAACGCGAATGTGCCCACTGATTTGCGGCGCCCGTGCGAAGCATTTGAAGCGCCTTTCTGAAGATACCGCCAGAACTCTGTCGCTATTGTATTGGTCTATCTTTCTATCTTAGTAATAATATTCCATATCCTTGATGTTTTTTTGAATCGTGATTTTTTCTTTTCACTCGCTATTCCCAAATTTGCCAGTAATAAGGGAAATTGTGCCATCAATCGCACTGTGCTGATAGAAGAAAGCCGGGTATTTTTTCTACCCGTACTTACGGGTAGAATATTTTTTCAACATTTTCACTTCAAATTGTACTGCACGACTGTGACTAACTGAAATTCAAAATTATTTACAGCTCATAAGACAAGACTACAAATTATGATTTTTCACGTTTGTGCTGCTCATGTGGAATGTAATTGAAATAATGTAATTTGCTAATTCAATCTCAATGAGGCTTCATTTTTTGCCGCAAAGGTCCACTTGGGTTTTATCCTGAAGACGACCAGAGGCAACAACACGGAAGGCGCTCGGCTCATGAAGGCAGGCTTGGCTTCCCAGGAACCAGGCACCGACGACGCGAGGTTCTTCTTCCACCTCGGCGACGCATTGCAGCGCTTGGGGCGTCCTCAGGAGGCGCACGAGGCGAGAATTGCATTACCTTCCCCTCACTGACGTGAGAGTTTCGCAGCATATAAATAACGAATCGTCCATGGCCGTTATTTACAATTTTTTCATTGACTGTTTAATTTAATTCAACTAGTGTAAAACAATTCATTTTCTTCACACCAGAAAACGCTTCTTGTATCTCAAATGCATTTCCCATACATATAATTCGAATGAATCGTATACTTAGAAATTAATTTCGTTCTGTTGCAGGTTTATGTTGAGGCCGCTGCGAAGGGGTTATTCTTGAGGCCAACTCAACGGTCTCTCTACAACGTCGACCGCTTGACTGCCAAACCTGTTTGGACCCTTGAAGAAACTACTTACAAGGATTTCCTAAGGTAAGTTTTTTTGGTATATCACTTTACAATAAATAATTCAGAGCATCCACCCATTTCTTTGAATCTACGAGTATTTAAAATTCGAATAAAGTAAAGAAAACTGGTTCTCGGTAAAATTAAAACGCCGCAACTCGTTCTCGATTTTTTTTCTCTAGGAAGTTGGAGGAAAATTGGAAAGATATTCGCGACGAGGGACTGGCTCTTATTTCTGCTCCAAAATCTTCTGGTTACCAGCCAGAGGCGGAGAATTTACGTGATAGAGGAGCATGGGGGCAACTTGAACTGTACTCCAGGGGTCGTCAGAACCGCGTAAACTGCGCCCGTACCCCCAAGACTTGCGCTATCGTTGGCAGCTTTGAACCCGCGGCCGGTTGTCGCAGAGGACAAGTATGTTGGATATTATTGTTCATTAGCATACGGCAATCTGCCATCCACTAAATGTAAGCTGTGATATTGGTATACGCCAGTTTGTAATTAAGATAACTGGACAGTTATTTACGCTGTACACTAATAAAATCTCGACTAATATTCCCGAATATTTTTTCATTGCGTTGGACGATTTATTATTGGGCCACTATGGTTGGCCTTATGATGACCGTTGCCCAGTTATTGTAGTATTATTACCTGGTTAACACACACGATACTCGTGCAGAGAGCAATGAACATGTTTATTAAACGCCATGTATGTTTGCAGATAAAGTTCAGTCTGATGGAAGGCGGAACGCACGTGTGGGCGCACTGCGGGCCAACTAACTGTAGGCTTCGCGCACACCTGGGGCTTGTTGTTCCTAAAACCGAACCTGTTCCTGTGATCAGAGTTGAAGACCAGTACTTAACATGGCGTGAAGGTGAAGTAATCGTCTTTGATGACAGCTTCGAACATGAAGTCTGGCACAATGGCACAGAAGCGAGGCTGGTGCTAATAGTAGATTTATGGCACCCGGAATTGTCCAGTGAGGAAAGAGCGAAACTTTCTGCAGTCTGAATGAAAAATGTGGGGAAGGAAAACTGTTCTTGTCGAGATTTAATAGTCATAATTTAGGATATTGCAGGAAAGTTCAACAACCAGAATTCTGAAATAATGGTGCTAATAATTATACATTATCGAAAACGGCTACAAGTTGGGTTTTCTCAAAATAAAAGATGCACATGCAAACTTCAGCAGTTATTCCTTTGTTAGTTTCCACGATAGCACAACTGCACTATGCGACTAGTACTGTATACGTATTTATAATTGGACCCCGATAACGCGAATTGCTTGGGAATAATTTGTTGCTAACTGTGACATGAGGCGTGTCATCCATGCTCCCTTTCAAGCTTTTCATTTCAACACCGTGTGTGAACCTAACGTTCGGTTAACTTGATCTTTGATTTTAATGCAAGTGTGGATAAGGGGAATCTAAATAATCAGATTTACGTTTAATTGAAAGCGTGGAACAAAAATACCTCGAACATCAGCCATTAGAATTTACACTGTAATCTTGACTTTCGCACTGCAAGTCGTACATAAGTTTGTTGTATGAATTAAAACATGTCACATTGTACTTTGTCTTATTAAGCTAACTCTTATGAAGTAGGTATAGTAAAACATTTTTTGCAAGCAACGATTTTTATTCAATGAATATTACCTGTGGAGGAATAGGTTATTTCAAGTTTAGATTGAACATGCGACCAAAAATGAACCCAAACCTAGTCGCTTCAAAAGAAGTGCGATAAATCCTTTCATAATTTACTCACGTATTTATCGCATGAACTGATCAACTCTTTCCCGGACATAGAAAATGACCATTGACTGATGGTTGTCACATTCTGATTTTTTAATGCGCAACATTCGGCGTAAGTAACTCGCGGTACGAGTACGTAACAAGTGTCACTTACGTAAGTGCGTCAGCATCCTCAGCAAGCGCAGCAATTCACCAACATCACCTCTGCTACACCTCCTCTCCTCTCCAACATGGAAGCAAATTACAAATTTAGTTAGAACCATTTGAAATGATTGTAAATGAGGAATGAGGTTGATATTTTAAATAATTTATTTAGTCTTATCTCAACCTGATACCAGTAAGTTCACATGAGAGACGACAAGTTCAACGTGTCAATTTTTAGAAAAGGAGAAATAAAGATGACATTTAAAGGTGTCATGTTCACAAATTTATCATAATTTTGATACGTGAAATAAATGGTCGTACCGATATAGCAGTGCCGCATCAGCACTGCTCTGCACTCGATCAGCTGTCTCAGCTCCTCCCCTCAAACTGCCCCAACTCCAAACGCCAGCAAATACTCCCGCATGCTCCGCTAAATCTTCATCCAAATTTACACGTCCACGGATAACGCAGGTCAAGATTCTGGACGATCATCAGTCAGTAGTAGTCACGATTGCGCTGAAGATAATCAGCAGCAATATTTGAAGAATTTAGATGTAATGGTGGTTTCATGTTGTTCCGGTATGTAAATAGAACACCAGCAAAAAGCAGTTTTTGAATAAAGCAGTAGATGATACCCAACAATCGAACCTTCAGAAATCAGGCTCAAGAAAAAAAGAAACCCTGATTCAAGGGCATCAGCACAGAAAAGCATTGCAGAAATTTCAACTCAATAAGGTTCTGAAACTCGTTGCTATTTGAAAGTCATAAGAGAGGAGAGTGGAAAGGAGTTTTTTCGTCAGTCGCGTCAGTGAAGAAAGTTTGTCATGGCGGTTGAGCCTCAGCTATCAACCTCAGCACAGCAATGACAGCAAGCAACAGCAACTCGTGCGGTGCTCCTCACCAACAGCACTGCAACGCCAGCAGTGCTCTGTACGCAAAAACAAAATTCGGTCATACAAAATATAGTGCAGATTCAGCAGTGTATTTACATTTTTAGTGCAGAGAAAAAGACGGTCGCTAATAGGTTTGGGACCGCGCTACAGATGTCCAGGAATGCTCACTACGATTTAATTAGGTAAACACGCAAAAAACTACGATCAAAGAATAAAATTAACTCGCGTAACACTGCATCCGTGATACTAATTAACCTTACGGAAAAAATACAAAATAATGATTCCTGCACACTTAAAAGTACTTGTCGATGAAGCCGACCTCACCCTAATCTCGCCTTGGTTACTTGCTCTCGAAGCCGTTAGAGAAAAATTAACTGTCTCACTTGACTGACCCTATTATTATTCCAGAACTGATATCGATTTCCTTTGAGATCGTACAAAATATTTCAAAAGAGTCAAAATAAACGCCATAAATAATACTCAGCACATCGTGCACGATAATTACTTGGGCAAAAATCAAGCTTCGCCACTGCTTCAACCCATTGCATCAGCTGCTGAGATTGAGCAAGCAGTTACAGCTTCCTCGCTGCTTCCAACAATACTCCAAGTCCTAAGTTGCCAGCTTCCTCTACGGGGACCTGTAGAAAACAAACATTTGTTTATTGTACGGTAAGGTGCTATATAGTGGACAACGCGAAACTCGTTTATTAAATTTACATGATGTGCCAATAATAACGCAATGCGATCCTTCCTATAATGTAGAAATCAATCTTGTCAACAAATTTATCCGTTTCATGATATTCACTCTACTTATACTGGAGTTGCTCTTTAGTTCATCTATTTTAATGGGGACAATACTTACAATTACGGCTATTAAAAAAAACTTGCAAATGACTAAGGCTCTGAAACGCAGGCAAATGGCAGGTAAATAAGCCCAACCGCTAACCACTCACCTGGAGCCAGAGCGAGAACGTGAGCGCGATCGAGACCTGGAGCGCGAACGTGATCGGCTCCTTCGGTCGTTGCTGGCACTAGCGCCAGAAGGAGCGGCATCCTTCTCAGCCGAGTCTTCACGATGCTGCCCATTGCTGTCTTGGACCGGGCGCTCCTCAGCATCATGTTGGTGCGTAGGGGGATCCTGCTCAGGGCTTTTGCTTCCGTCGTCGCGTCGGCGGTCGCATGAACGAGAGCGTGACCTGCTCTTGCTGCCGCTGCGGGAGCGAGAGTTCGATCGCGACCTGCGCAACAGTAACCGTATGAATCGAGACACCTCCAGAGAAAAAAAAGAGCCTTTGAAAATGAAGAAACGATTTACAGTAATATTTCATTTACCGTAGATTTAATGATTACACCTGCTATTGAGGATTATCTACTCTTCACTCGTCAATTCAACAGCTATGCAAGAAACTATACTCCACAAAAAATTAGCTAATTATTTTTATCACGTTTCATTGTATTGGACTAGCTTTAAGGCAGTATAAAAGCAGAAGCAGCGAGTTTCATGGTTTGTTTACCTGGTGTAATGCCTCCTGCGAGAACGTGAGCGAGATCTGGACCGGGAGCGAGTGCGTGAACGGCGGTAATGGCGCCTCGATGACGAGCGGCTTCGCGAACGAGAGCGCGAAATGGAGCGGCTGAACAATAAAAAAAAGACCAGGGTAAACACAAGACATGATACTTTTTCGTATCAATAGGAAGGAAAGATAACACTCACTGTTAAATAACTAAGAATTCTCTGACTGGACTACAGACATCTTTCAAGCCACACATTTACGTGACCTATACAGCGCATAGATGAACTTAATCATGCTAATAAACATTAGAGAACGCTGACAGCGTTAAGAGATTACCGGTATTCACTTTTCCTGAATAAACGTGCTTATTCCGCAGAACTGGATACTATGAATGATTATTTTATTAAGGGAGATGAAGATAAATTATAAACAATAGCTTATAACCAGTGCAAGATAATGTATAAGCAACATGTAGCAATATTTAGACTTCAAATGATTATGCATTTTATGCATATAACAAGAAACGTGTACTCGGGAATAAATTAAGCATGTCCAGTAAAAAGTAAATTACTTTTCACTTTACAGTTTACTCAATACATTTTTATGGTAATATTTTATCCTAGTTAAAATATTGTATCCTATTACAATATTTTATTATTGTATTAGTTAAAATATTTATTATGTATTAATAATATGTATTAGTTAAAATATTGTATGTAATATTGTATCCTAGTTAGTTATTGTATCCTAAAAACTAGGATACAATATTACCATAAAAATGTTCTTTTAAATAAAACAAATTTTAACTTCATAACGTTCTTAGTTTTTTATTTATTAACAAATTAAAAGGGTCAGTTAATTCTGGTTCACCCTGTATAAACGGCTAAATACCATACCATACAAAAGGTAACGACTATTCAACTGGCTTCAATATACAACATTTCAGGAATGCAGATCTTCTAAACATTGCAGAGTCACATAACAGATGGGTAGCTGATAGCACAGTGCACAACACTATCAATAGATCTACTAGTTTCAAGTACAACAAATCTACCAGACTCTACCCTCTAAACACACCGACTAGTACCTAGTGACTGAGTGACTGACAGCAATGTTCTCATTTGATTCAGACCAATTAACCAATACTAAACTAACTGAACAACAACCAAACAAACCTTTAACGACTTGAAACGAAACTTATGTTATGAGAAAAGCTAATACAGTTTGAAATATACATGTACACAATTCAAACATTTTATTTCCATTCACTGCATTTAATTATTTTATATACGGTATAGCTTTATAATTGTATTTATTTTGTTTCTGGTTATAAATTCACATATTCAAAGATTGAAATTAAATGTTCCAATTAGAATACCATCAAGTGGGGTGACTTCAGCCACCGCCACAACAAAAACAAATGGCAGCATAACTAAATAATAAACGTTGGCTTAAGTCACCCCAGGCACTTTGGCCAACGTTTATTATTTTGTTTTGCAGCCATTTGTTTCTGTTGTAGTGGTGGCCCAAGTCACCCCACTTGACGGTACTCATATTAGAGTGGAAAATCTTTCTTAATGCCCAGAAGGTCAATAGTACAATCTCAACCAACCTTTCATATATAAGCTAGCTAACACATGTAAATTTTATAATGTGATCCTCAAAATAAATTGAAGACTGTCACTTAATATATTTAAATATGTAAAAACTAAAAAAAAAAAAAATAAAAAAAAATCAAGTGATTTAATCAGTTTGATTTAATCATTGCCAACCCTGAATGAAAATTAATTGAATAAGATAACAAAAGTAAAGAAATTAGCTGGCTCGCCACATAATAGGCAAGACCTTGAGTAAGCTCGTCGGCAGGAACGATTGTAGCGATCACGTGACAGAAATTAAAAACATTCACAGGGTAACCACATCCCCAATCATGCAGCAACAACACAAGTACATGGTAGGGACTAAAGAATTATTTGATTGAAGAAACTCAAGAACTGAATATTCGCGGCATACTAGTTTTGTCTTCAATTCAACTTATTGGTGCACCAACTTGTCTCTTAACTAATAATTCTGATCGTAATTCAAAACTCGAAATACCAATTTAAATTTTATTAAAAATTCATATCTCTTCTCATCTTTTCATTAGCAGAAAATTGTGTAGGATGTGTGATGCGCAACGGTAATATGTTGATAAAATAAAAACCACAGCATAATTTAGAGACATTTTAATTAAATGTACTGAGAATTTTAGTAAAAATAAATAAAAACTGAACAGTACCAATAACGATTAATAAGGATTTCTTAATTGCTAACAAGTAGTTTCAAAAAGCATACCTTACACATGAAAATTAAACAACTTTAAAAGGCTATGCCCACCTCCTTCTGCGTCGCCTGTTGGGGGGCGTTTCAGGACGCCCGTATCGCGCCATCTGCACCCTCAGCTCGCGCCCATCAAGACGACGTCCGTCCAGAGCTTCCATTGCATCTTCAGCGTCACGCTGATCATAAAATCTGCACAGTTTATTAATCAGTTACCAATTACATGAATTTTGTAACCATTTTTTGTTAGGTAATAAGTAGTCAACTAGAACTTTTTCTGAGGAAAATTATTCCACAGCAAGATTAAAATCTAACTCTTAAATTGGGATAAAAAACATGGGCTGGTTTAATGTCAGAATTCAACAGACAATGCAGTATTTTCCATTGCTTCTTTGGAATAAAGAGCTGATCATTTAAATGATGAAGACCACCTGAAATATCTCAAACTTAAGTGTCAAGGCCAACAATTCAAGGTCTAGTGAAGTAGTGATCAATAAACTAGCACTTGTTTGTCATTTTCATTAGGCTCTGAAATTTGCAAGCTATCACAGGTGCCATCCATTTCTCTAAGGCAGAGGAGCCATAAGGCTTGGTGGCTGCTAGTAATAACAAGAGCAAACTTAGAACACCGAACCAAACTTTGAAGATCACAGCCCACAATTCACTGTAGTACTGATTTCAGTGGCCATAAATAGAAATAATTACCAAACAAAATTAAACCACAACTCTATAGCAGGAACAAGCTATTTAGTTTTTTTTGTAATCAAACCTTGCAAATAGCCGTTCTTACCAGTTTTAAAGAGATATATTGTGAAAAGCAGCAAATAAAGTGCAGTATCGGCAAAATGGTGACAACATGTCATTGAAAGTAGCTAAGAAGTAAAACTACACCTTATACCAACAGAAGTAGCATAGAAAAAATGCTGCAAGGCAATTGTTGAATCATTTCAAATACCAAGAATAATGTGCTCTATTTATATTAGGCCATGATCAGCAAGTTGTAGCAGGATACTACTCATGGCCTGTCAGAGCACAATGAAGATTAATATGTGAGCCGCGATGGCAGATTTGGTCCATTAGCAATACAGGCGACAGGTTCAAACATGTATATCTTCAGTTCCCTGGCAGATGGCAGGCAGGGCAAAAAAATTGTTGCAGCTCTGCAGAGGTGCGTTCTGTCATTTTGTTACATAAAATTGGTGACTGTATTCAGAGCACATTGGTCATAATTGAAATTAGACATTATTTCACAAAACGTGTACCAAGTGAAGCAAGCCTGTGGTGGTAATTTTGGCTCGCGTCACCTAATGTGATCACTTCTATTACTGTGAGCAATGTGCTTAAGTAATCTAGGTTATCTATGAGTTGTAATTGAGCACATTGCTGCTGTAGTCACTTAGGTTTTTGTGAACAATGTTTATTATAAATAGGAATGACAATGGGAAGAGTTTTCTGTCCAGGTTTTCATTATACGGATTGGAAATAAGTTTTATCATTTCTATACCACTTGCATTTATCTAGCTCACCATCACAATATGCAATCTATCACATATAATCCATACATACTACTAGGAACTGCCACTTTAGCAGTGTGGATTCTAGGAATTGAAGTTCACTTATAATTTATAAAAAAGCTTTTCACTTAAGGTGGAAAATTTTTCTTACATAACAATGCTGTCAGGTGACTGACTAGTGACTATAAAGGAAAAGGAGGATCACAGAATGTGTACTGACATTGAGAAAAAAAAAATCCAGAACTTTTCCAAGACTCTCCATGATCGTCAGTATAATTTTTCAGGACTTGTATACGACAGGTTTAGCATGAATGAAAGAGTAACCATGCATATTCTATCATCTCCTAAAGTTGATAACTTAAACTAGCAAACATGTAAATGCATAGAGCAGGTGGACACAGATGATCAAAAATGACAAATCTGGAAATCAAGCCCACACTTTTATTATTATGAATTCAATAGCATTAAATCACAACAAATATTGAGTAATGCACACAATATTGCACATGATAATGTCAATACAGTTCAGAACACGATTCAACACCATTACCCTATCATTCAACTGGCAGCTACTTCATCAACTTTTTCTTCAATGTTCAGTTCAAGAGTGTCTAGCTCCTGTTGCTTTGTTTTCAAAGATTGCCTCATGGCGTTGAACTTTGCGATGATTTTCAAATACCCCTTTCTCTCCATTGCTTCTTCATATTCATCTGCTGCTTGCTCAAGCGCCTTGATGCCCTCCTCCGTATGCCTTTTCTTCTTCAGTTCATCTAGCTCATCCAACAGAGCCTTCCTCTTCTGGGTTTTCTGGGCCTTTGCATTCTGCTCTTTCTATTCTGCCAAATAAGTATCGTAAGCAGTTTTGGCACTGCCAGCTGAAGCAGATCTTCTTGGTGATGGTCATCTTGTACAGGCCACCATCATGTGCAACATGATCAACCACAGCACGCACAGCAACCAATGTTTGTTCTTTCATGTTTTGCGTCATGATTTCCTTGTTGAACGAAAACCCTTTCAACCATGGCTTGGCCACGAGACAGGAGCATGAGCATCTGCACTACATTCCAGAGCTTCTTGTAGGTGCTCTTTGGCAGGATGGCAAGCCAAAAAGTGTCCAGTTGATCAGAAGTTGAAAATGCTTAAAACTGCACATTCAATTCACTGCAATGTTGTGATTCATCTCTAAAGTTGAACATCTCATCCACAACACCATCCACATCTGTGTCAGGGAATCTCTTTTTCATCAATAAGCAAATTGAGACAGTTCTTCAACTGTGTCTTGTTGGCTTCCTCGAGGTGCTTATACACGGGGCTACCAGTTGCGTATACTGGTTGCATCTACTCAGCGAGGCTACTAAAATTTGTGATGCTTGACGTGTTCAGAGACAACTAGCGGGTTCATTGCAGGCAGAGCACCTAGAGTTGTTTTGAAGCAGTCTATTGCGCTCAGTAGCCACCCGGCTGTCATACCCAGTACAGCTGTGTCGCTCTCTCTCTTGCCCACTGTAGCGTGCACTGTTATCGTGCTCTTGCATGCCTCCACCATGCACACCCTTACTTGACAACTCCCAATGTCGCACTGACGCGGGCGCAGTGTACCGAGAACACTATACTTGTGTATAGGCTCGCAACCTGCAAAACTGTAGTAGACGCAACCAATATACGCAACTGGTAGCCCCGTGTATAAGCAACTTTACTGTCCTTCCTTCTCAAGCTTTGCGCTCCGCTAATCGAGCTTCATGCTTCGCAAAGGTATTTTATTTCATGCAGTTCTTTCAATGGCGGGCAACAAAGTCACAGACAATGAGATAAAAAAACTATAGGAACAAAGAAACAGAGAAACTAGCAATGAGGATGCAGGAGATGCACCAGTGCTAAAGCTGCACATGCACCAGTGATAAATATGCACATGTTCTCAGGCACACACATGTGAATGACTTTCAGTCTCCTTCTCCCCATGGGTAACATAGAAAAGTTCGAGCGGTCAGAGTTGTAGTACACGGAGAGCGCCAGAAATTTGGTCCTTTCATTCTCATAATTTTCAAAAATGGATTCGAGTTCACAATTGTGCGTTTGAAGACTGGGTAATATTTTAGATTAAGTGCATCCAAAAACAGGGTGTTTTTTTTCTAATTTTATGTTTTTTGGGGTGTAGATTAAGATTCTGAAATCCATTTTTGGGCATTGGAAAACCAATTTTTTCCAATTTTTTATATATTTTCTATAGAAAACGACAATGGGGGACCCGTGGGGAACCGGGGGTTCTAGGAGGGGGGGGACACTCCCGAGGCTCTTATTCTTAAAAAAAATTGGCAAAAGTCGGTGAAAAATTGAACATTGAAAATAGATCATTTGCAGTCAAGAAAAATTCTGATTTTTTCCAATTTTTTGCTGATTTTTTTTTGACAAATTAGACTTATTAGAGCCTCGGGCGTGTCCCCCCTAAAACCCCTAGTTCCTCCGATCCCCATTGTCGTTTTCTATAGAAAATATATAAAAAATTGGTTTTCCAATGCCAACCGCCAAAAACGGATTTCAGATTCTTAATCTACACCCCAAAAACATATTAAAAAAATGCCTTTTTTTTGGATGCACACTCATGCACTTAATCTAAAGTAATACCAAAGACTGCATTTGATAGGAAACAATCTATATTAATGCCTGGTAAAATAATCGCAGTGTACCTATGTAAAATAGAAGACAACAACAACAGTATTTTCCATAATCTGAAATGAAATTCCTGTACTTTTTAGGCCTGGAAAATGACAAATTTAATTCCAGAACATTCCAGATTTTTCAAGATCAGTACACACCCTGGGATCATAAGTGCACAAACTGTTTAGACACTTGCGTAGCCTAGCCCTAGTCCTACATAGGCTAGTGACAAAGCAGAGAATTTTTTAGACTCTCCCTCAAGTTCATTCTTGAGTCCTATAAGTAGACCAGTATCCAGTAAAGTATCATGGATACCAGCATTATCATACTTAAGAAATTGGTTTAAATCTTGAGTTTTTGAGGAAATTAAAAATGAACTGATTCCAAAAAAGCTCTGGTTTGCCACTATGTAATAAGTCCTACCTAGTACTGAGTAGTGAGTACCTAGTATGTAGTACCTACTAGGTAGGTACGGTAAGGTACCTACCTCAGATTTGTTATATACCTAATTGTTATATTCTCTTCTGTCACATGATGATGACTCACATCTAAATCCATTTGGCACTTGACCATGCAATCTTTCGTTCTTCGTTCATTTTTCCATCCTCTCATTAGGTAATAACCATTAATCAAAACCCAAAAGTTTTCAACAACTTAGCATGATCGAGCCTCGAGGTCAAGGGCTAAAATCAACTGGAAACCTTACAGACTAGGCTAGTAGAAATACAGATAATTATTTTTCGTCACAGTGGCAAGCCAGAGATTTTTTAGAATAAGTTCATTTTTAATTTTCTCATTTACCTACTCAAGATTTCAACATATTTCTTATGTATGATAATTCTGGTATCCAAGATACTTTACTGGTCTACTTATAGGACTCAAAAATGAACTTGAGGAAGAGTCTAAAAAACTCTCTGCTTTGCCACTATGTTAAATCTTCGTACAATCACTAATCACATCACTGACATCAGATTACACAAACTCGTACAGAATATAATTTAGTTTTTATTACTTTACTTACCGAACAAATGCGAACCCTCGGCTCTCCCGAGAGAATCTGTCGCGAGGAATATAAATATCACCGATGTCGCCATATTTCTCGAAACAGCGTCGCAGATCTTCAGGAGTTGTTCTGTATGTAAGATTGTCCACTTTCAAAGAGGACATGCCCTTGATATCAGGGGGGCCCCGGCCACCGTAGAAAGGCATTTTGGCGTTATACTTGCACAATCACTGCGTAATTAGACTAAGAATATATAGAAAATGATACGACACGACCCATCCAATAGTAGAATTCTCAGAAGCGGGCACGAAAATGTTGCCAAATGAACAAGGTGAGGAATTCAGACGGAGTAGGTAAGCGCGAATTCTGTAAATATAAAATGATATTTAGTTTCAAAAAATGTTACGCGCCAAATATGATTTAAATGATAATTTCAGTTATTTAATAGCATATTCATATTGATGAGATTGTAGGATTGTATATTGATGATGTATAATCATCATCAATATGATGTACAATCATCAATAATCATCAATATGATGATTCATATGGATGAGATTATTGACTGTAGGAAAATTTTAGCGCTTCATCTCAATTTTGTCTGATCGAAACCGATATTCACCAATTTATCAGAGAAGCTACTTATTTGCAACACGATTCTACAAGCGTTGTTAGGATTTATTCGATCACTTTGTTTCAAATAAATGTTTTAAGCGCTAAATTCGACTAAACACAAAAATTCTATCCTTTTTTAGTTTCGTTGCTTCACCACTGTCGAGCACACAGCGTTTCCAAACCCTAGGTGCAGGCGCATGAAAGCGACAAACAATACCTTAATCGAGGAATTTGACAACGATTACAGGAGCGTATTGTAAATAAAGATATTTTTACAACACTTCTCTTTAACTTCACTTCTTGTTTGTCTGTCTGTCCGTCTGTCTGTCTGCTACAAATCTGATAATCGAAATTTAACACACTTCTACTTATCCTAACCGATTCGACACTTCGTTTTCCGTATTAACAAAAAAGTTATTGATGTAAAAATCTGAAAAAATTCCCCCCGCAAAATACTGATATTATCTACTTATATTTCAAATTTGAATAAAATCTGTTCATAATTGAGGGAGTTATGAGTGCCACAGTTGAAAATGAAGTTAGGTTTTCCGTATTAACAAAAAAGTTATTGATGCAAAAATCTGAAAAAATTCCCCCCGCAAAATACTGATATTATCTACTTATATTTCAAATTTGAATAAAATCTGTTCATAATTGAAGGAGTTATGAGTGCCACAGTTGAAAATGAAGTTAGGTTTTGCATTCGAGCTCGCAGGCGAGTTCGCTGAAGTGTCGAATCGGTCTTATCCTATCGATCTAAAATTTTGCGCACTTGCGTAAAGTTGGAGACAATTCATAAATCAAATGACAAAATAAATAATTTTTAAAATATATTTTTTTGATATTAAAAAACTAAAAAAATAATTTTGTCTGGTACAAATGTTATAATCAATATTTAACACACTTCTAGCTGTCCAATCCATGGACAGATTGGACCATGGTCCATTGGTCCAATCTATCTGAATTTTGCAGACTTGCGTAAAGTTGAAGACAATGCATGAATCAATTGACATAATAAATAATTTTGAAAATGTAATTTCTTTTATGTATTAAGATAACTTTAAATTTTTTTTTAATAATATTCGAAATTAAAATTAGAAATTCATTGTACAGGTTTTACATTGGAGACACTGGATTTTTTTAGAAGTGTCTGGTAATTTCTAAACGTATATTTTAATGGCTCATATTTTATCAGTTTCAGTGGCGCGGTGAAGCGGATCTACCTAACTGGAGCGCTCCTCTTGTACATACTGAGGAAGAATGTGAAAAGGTGAAAAAAGGTAAAAATATATAAAAGAAAAGAATATATATAAAAGAAAATATATAAAAGAAAAGAAAAGAAGAATGCCCTCTCAAGGCATTAATTGAAGTTATCGTGACCCAAATGAAATCAATGCGAAAAAACAGTCACCCATTCAAAAATAAAAACAATTTTAAGATTTTTCAGACCCGTGTAATCAAAGTTAAACATGTAAGAAAAGCAGACTGGGTTACCAATTTTCCCGGTGCATTTTTGCGGTCGTTCCTGCGTGACGGATAAATGATCGTTATACGTGTACGTTTGTGTGTGGCGAATAGTTGATTGATTGGCGAATAGTTGACGAATAATTGATCGATAGCGGCGAATTATTGATCGTTTGCAGGAGGCGAATAGGCGATCGTATATATACGGCGAATAACTAATCGTATGCACGTGGCGAATAAGTGATCACTGCACGTGGCGAATAATTGATCGTAAGTGTATGGCGAACAATTAATCGTGTGCATGTGGCGAACAGATGATCACTCACACGTGGCGAATAAGCGATCGCTTGCCCGTGGCGAATAATTAATCGTATATGTCTGGCGAATAATTAATCGTGTGCATGTGGCGAACAGATGATCACTCACACGTGACGAATAAGCGATCGCTTGCCCGTGGCGAATAATTAATCGTATATGTCTGGCGAATAATTAATCGTGTGCATGTGGCGAATAATTGATCGGCTGCATGTGGCGAACAAGTGATCGATCGCATGTGGCGAATAAGTGATCGTTTTCTTGTGACGAAAAAATGACCAGTATGATTGATATATAGCTACATGTGACTGATCGTTTGACTGATGTGACTGCATGTGACTGATCGTTTGCATTTGGTGAATGTCGTATGTATGTCGTGTATGTGAGGCTCTGCTAATTTTGTTTATAGAGACCCAATCAACATGCAGTGGACGACGTCTGAGTCGCCCATCCTTTGGTGCGGAATTAAGACTCGAAGTCACCATCAAAATAAGGGCACCATCACATGAAGGCACCATCACATGAAGGCACCATCACATGAGGGCAAAAAGTGCTCTTTTCTTTACATGAATTTAGAACACATTTTAAAAATCGGTATAGCACATCAAATCATTTTAATCAACGTGGAAACTACTATTTAGCCCTCTTTTAGATCAATATTTAGGTAATGCATTTCGATGAAAATTTATTCTATGTTTTATCTATACGAAAATCAATCTACGGCCTTCTACAAAAAAAAAAATCCGAGCTGAGAATTAGACTTTCCTCAGTCGGACTCACGGAGCATTAATTATTGTTAGAAGAAATGCAGTAATGAAGGTTTGGTCAATGCATTTATACTCGTTCGATGCTTTATGAAAATTTGTGACAAATTCTGCATAAATTCTAAAATTCCAAATTGTCATAGTTAGAAAAAGTGTGGGTTGTTTTTAAAATTTTATGCAAAGTCAATTCTACTTTAGATTAGGAAATGACGGATTCGTTGCAACTTGTCATATGAACTAAGCATTTAAATCAAAGAAAACGCCAAGAAATTCATTTTGTCTGCAGTGAAAGCTTATCGGAGTCCAGCTCCATCATCAGTACAAAAACTTCATTAATACGATTTTGACCAAAATAGGGACTACAAATTGTCTAAGGAATGCAAAACCTATTGCATAGGTTTAAACGGTTTCAAGTGGATACGAACTCATAACATCGTTTACTTGCAGGTGACGTCATAGTTTAAAGAAGGTGAGAGAGTACCACGGGTAGCTATCGCTATAAAAGTTTCACCACGACGGTATGCTGTTAATCTATCCACCGCATCTATTTATAACCGTCCAATTGTCAAACTCCGAAGAAGAGGATCAACAATGATTGAACCGTAACCGATGACGTGAGCTCTAGGTACAAGAGCAGCCACTTAAAGTGCTCCTTTCGAGGTGCTACTTCAAGATCCCGATACTTTGACGTAAGGTATATACTACTCAGCGAAGTATTTCCTAAATACTTTAACGTTCATTCAAAAATTTAAAATTCTAAGCCATTCTTTTGTATGTCACGCTTACAGTGAATAAAAAATTCAGACTTCTAAATATTCATTTCATACGAGAAATGAACAAATAATGTTATCAAATTCTGAGTTATTCTACATCAAAAGATATTCTGGTGAAATTATTATTTCAAAGTTAGCAAACACTCAAAATGCAGCCTTACTCCCAGAATTGAATCGTTCTTTGCTGACTCAGCGAACTCGGAGCAGTTAAAATTGGCCAACTGAGAGGAAGTGAGCTGATTAGCTTGCCATAAAGCTGCCCCCTGGCGAAATATCCATGGCGACGACGGTATAGCACCACTTGGATTTCTGAGTAGAGAGGTATTGTATTATTTAAAAACTCATTCACATCAAATAACAAGTATGGGATGGGTAAAGCTAATAGGAAAACATTTTTAATCATTCAGAATATTAGACACTGACACGCTTTCATGATTGGATTTATAACTGTATTGTTGGGAGGACTCTCAACAATATATTTTTGTCCCATAATAAAATTGTGATTTTTGACCTCTACAATTATAATATTTTCTTTAGAATTATCATGCATGAAAAAAGGAAACTTGTATCGAAATTCTTTACAATGGTCATATCCTGTGTATCAATTATTACACCATTTTAAGTTGCCGAATAAAGCAGATATTTGCTAATTTCTTGGCTGATAATGAAGCGGCAAGGGATGCCATCAGTCACATTCAACTCTCACTCCTCGCCTCTTGCCCGCTCAGTTGTTGACGATGATTGGCAATTTACGAATTCAACTCTTAACTCTCGTCTCTTGGCAATTTGATTGGCAATTTACGAAGTTCTGGCTCCGATCTATGGGTTGGTTACCTCTTTATTCGAGCCGCAGGCGGCGAAGGCGTCCTAACCTTATTTACCACTCTCGGTTTAAACCATGTTTAACACTCAATGCCTGGGAGGTGAGAGATTACCGTTTGTTCTGCGCTACAAGCTGTTATTTGCTTTATTAAAATCACTTGATTGCTTAAATCGCAAGTTTATCAAGAATTTAATATCAAAGAAAATAGCCAAAAAATTCACCATTTCGCTGTTTGAGTTATTTGCTTTGTAGTGAAGTTTTTTTTTGGAAACATTCTTAAATTGAAGAAGAAATGAAGGGTATTTTGGAATTATATGCGAAAGCGGCATGACTATAAAAATTCAAGCATATTAGCGCATAATATCAAACGAAAAATAAATATGATTACAATAAATTATCCCTAAATTTGACCTGAAAAATGATTTTTGAACATCCATATCTGTAACCTGTTATTCCATCACTCGTCACCGGAAGAGGAAGGGTAACACTTTCCCTGAAGTAATTCAACTAGGAGCCATGTGCTCCGTCCATCAAACTCACGCCAAAACACGCAATGATTACTCCAGGAGCATCACAAGTGATATTAAATCAGCGCCAATTTAAGCATCATGTCCGATATTTGGGGGAAATAATGCGAGCACGCGCCTTTAATTTAGCAAACCTTAATTGAGCGACAATTTGCGGCCAATTTCGCGGGTAGTTGAGCTGGGTAATGACAGATATATCACGCGTGCGTTAAAAGGATGAGATTTTACATTAAATATAAGGAAACGTGAGACCACCAGCTTGCTTTAATCAAGCTGATTGAAGTAGAGAACATGCGGAATTCCTTGTGGCATAACCGCGAGAAATATATAATTTTATAGCATTTGATAATTTTCATGATTTTCTGTTGTTTACTTCCGCTTGTGTCACAATTCAATCAATAAATCGATTTTATTCACACATGAGCAACTCTCCTCATAAATCATAAAAAATTCCTAATATCATAAACCAAAACTTTCTGTTAATAAATACCATAACTAAGTTGCATTTTCTTGGTCCTAATTTTAATAACTGATTTGTAAGAACACATTTGAGAGCGTACATAGAATATGGCATTAGATTTTAATTACAAATAATCTTCTCACTTTAATTTATTTATGGAAAAAAGGCGCTATTGTGCTCGTCATGTCTGTCTGTCTGTCCGTCCGTCTGCCCGTGATTTCACGTTTTCGTCGACGAGAAAATGCGCTCTCTGTCACTCACTGCAGTGAGTACTGAGTAAAACTTTTTTCCATAAATGAGAAAATGCGCTAAAAAGGCTGAAAATTTTACAGGCTTTTGTTTCAGTAGGCAGCGGCGTTTCCCTTTCGATTAAGATGAACAGAGTCTAGATTGGTTAAATTTGATGGTTTCAGTCCACATTGTGATGATTTCTGTCCTAGTTGTGATGGTTTCTGTCCTAGTTGTTAGGATTTCTGTCCTAGTTGTGATGGTTTCGGTCCTAGTTCTTAGGGTTTCTGTCCTAGTTGTGAGGGTTTCTGTCCTAGTTGTGATGGTTTCGGTCCTAGTTGTTAGGATTTCTGTCCTAGTCGTGAGGGTTTCTGTCCTAGTTGTTAGGATTTCTGTCCTTGTTGGGATGGTTTCGGTCCTAGTTGCGATGGTTTCTGTCCTAGTTGTGAGGGTTTCTGTCCTAGTTGTGATGGTTTTTGTCCTAGTTGTGAGGGTTTCTGTCCTAGTTATTAGGATTTCTGTCCTAGTTGTGAGGGTTTCTGCCCTAGTTGTTAGGATTCCTGTCCTAGTTGTGAGGGTTTCTGTCCTAGTTGTTAGGATTTCTGTCCTAGTTGTGAGGGTTTCTCTCCTAGTTGTTAGGATTTCTGTCCTAGTTGTGAGGGTTTCGGTCCAGTTGTGAGGGTTTCTGTCCTAGTTGTGAGGGTTTCGTTCCTAGTTATGATGGCTCCAGCACGATTTGCAAAAGAAATTCCACTGTCTAGCTTCCAAAGCGTTTACTAGCTCATCAAAACGTAGGTTCTTTCTTGCAAGTCATTCAGAGGTGGAAGATGCGGCATATTGTTTTTCACCGTTGATGTGAATTTATACCAAGATGCTTGGGCAGGAAATTTTTGTTGTGTGGGTCAACGAAGATTAGTTAAAGAATGAACGACAATTAAGTTTATCAGAAGTTCTACAGAGCAAAGATTTCTGCTCATGATACTTATTTCAAGTATTAAAACGCATGATCTAATCAACATATTTATATAATTTAATACAACAATTTTTCATAAACATCTAACACGTACAAAGATAACAAGATGTCATGTGTGTAATCCGCAGATTTCCAGCGTGTTGATATTGAAATATCAAGTGCAGACTCCGTAGACTTCTGTCCGCTCTGAAAACTGAGCGACATTATTCATTCGAGCGAACTTATTTCGAGTGCGGATTGGGTTTTATATTTTTACGATAATGTAATTTTATGAAATTTAAATTTGTATCCCATTCGATAATCCTGACTGCAGATTAACGAGTGAATTTGGACATTTTGACTGAACCACGCCTGCTCAATCACTGTGATTCCGAAACAATCCAAATTTATATATTCAGAACTTATTCACGGTACAGCAATGCAAGGGGAGTATCTCGTTGGTACCTCGTTCCCGTATCAGATAAAGAGATTGCGCACTTGTGTAAGGAATTTGTTATGCCAAAATAGCGGGTATCCCGACATTACGGTGGCGACTGTTTTGCGGACAGGAGCTTACTCGGAACTAGTTATTATATGCATTAGAGTTGTTGACTCTAAGCTAAAAATTCTGATCGGACGTCTCCCTCTGATCTATATCTTACGTGTCCATATGGATTGCTGTTACTGTTATAAAGTACTTTATGGCAGCGCGTAATCTGTTACCTATAGATTTGTTATAGCTGACGTGGAGTACAAACATAAAGCATTACAACTTTTTTGAGCTTTATATTATAATATCTAGACACTTATTTATTTTAACAATAATATTTCTGCAAATCATGTCTCTGGACAATCATGTCTTTAGGCCATCATGCCTCTGGACCACATTACCGTACCTTTGAAAAATTATACTGTTCGACAATCGTACATCGGGGCCATTATATCTCCGAACAATAAAATCTCTGGATAATCTTATCTTTGGACAATCATATCTCTGGACAATTAAATCTCCGACAATAAAATCTCTGGACAATCTTATCTCTGAACTATCATATCTCTGGATTATTATATCTCTGGACAATCAAATCTCTGGATCATCTGATCTCTGGACCATAATTCTCGACAATCCTATATCTCTAAACAATCATATATCTGAACAATAATATCTTTGGACAATCATATCCCTGGAAAATCATATCTCTGGACAATCATATCTCTGGGCAGTCATATTTCTGGACAATCATATCTCTGGACAATCATATCTCTGGGCAGTCATATCTCTGGACAATCATATCTCTGGACAATCATATCTCTGGACAATCATGTGGTGTACCTTATTAGTGCTGCTTCGATTTCGGTGCGTCATTTTGGAACTGAATCATCGTTAATGAAAACTTGAACGATCCAAAATGCTGTATTGTATCAGAGTGCCATGTTTCTACTAAGATGATTTTCGTATTTTTTACATTTAATTCGTACAGCTTGACTTAGCCAATATAACCTAGGGCGCCACAAAACGTCAATAGTTCTCATCGGCTTTACAAATAAAACCAAATGTAGCGGCAGTCAATTTAACTTATTAGACGTTATTTTTTTCCTTTGTAGTGAAATATTACTCGTATTTCCTTGTTGATTGAATTAGTCTTCATTTATTCTTAAAAATTCTTCAACTATTCTACACTTCAGTAAAAAATAGATATTCACAAGCAGCACTATAATTACTTATAACATTAGTCTGGTTAAATCGCGAGTTCACCACGAATTAAAAAAAAAAACAAGTACATTCACATTATTTTAGTGAAAACATTCCGAAGATATTCATGTAAGCAACATAATTATTAAATTCTAATTGACTCTAATTCAGGATCCCAAATTCTGCATACGAAATCCAGGATCGTATCCTAGAGCCGCGGTTGGGTTGTTAGTGCAGCCATAGAGGCGTCCCGTAACCACAATGGGCTGCGTGGCTACATAAGCACGTGCTCGGCGGCTCCAGCTTCAGTTGCCTGCGGGCTGTCGTGACGTCAGTAATAATTCTAACTCTCCAGTCCTTGATAATCTTGACTGGAAAATCACGTGCCTGTGCACAGAATTATATTCTCTTGGAAAGAAAGTGATATTTTTTGCAGTACTTAATTGAACGATAGTGAAATTGATACCATTTCGGAAAATCAAATAGGAAGCATTAGATTTACAGAGGGAGTTATGCAAATATAATGCACATAAGAAATGAGGTTAATGTAAATTACAACTTGGTGAAACATTTGTTACTGATATTGGAATGAGAAATTATATTTTGTAGTTATAGTTAGGAGAACAAGAAGGAGGGTAAATAAAAGAAGTTTTACTTCAAATGAAAAAAATATTCTCACGAACTTTGCATCGTGGAAGCCTGATCAAAATATAACCTGATTTTCTGGAAATATTTTTAGAAATCTGAACAAAGTATAATAGAAATGAATGATCATTTCGTTAAATAGTTGTTTGCTATGTAACCAATTTTACAGTATTTAAGAGCTGCCACTAAATTGAGTCGAATTAAATTTATTCTTCTTTCCAGATTAAAAATAAAGAATGTAGAGGAGAAACTAAAGCTCACATATAATGTATACAATTTAATAGCGATATAATATTTTTTTAAGCTCAAATAGGAAAAATATCACTTCAGATCAGTACAAATGTTGCTGCTGCTCGGTTCTTCGCTCTCAGTGGCGTTCGGATTTTTCGAGCCTCCAGACGACAGTGCAGTACTGCAGTGCTGTGACCACTGCACCGCGTGTCACTGCACCAACTGGTGCACTGCGCACCGCAGTATTAAGTCAGTGTGTCACTGCACTACCAATAGCAGGAATTCCAGAAGGTGCATTCATCATCAGGATACTGCATGTAACTGCAGTACTAGTCACCACTGCGTGCACTGCAGTGAGACATTCCATGACCCCGCATCCACTGCACTGTGTCAGTGCTATAGAAACGCGCACTGCACACACCATGCACTGCACAATGACGTAGCAAGGCGTGCCAGCGGCCACGTGGAAGGTAACTAAGCTAAGCAAGTATCATGGATTTTTTAATTTAAACTTTCGGACTGAATGTTTGATATATAAATCCCATGTTATAAAACCGTGCTATGTCATGAATTAAATTAGACGGGCTAGCTTATTATTTTTATTATTGCTGTTTAGGGATTGAAATTGTAAAGGTATTTCAAAGTGAGCTAAAATATCATGGAATATTTATAAACATTTTATATTTAATGGAATATTTATAAACAGTACGGTGTAACTTTCAGATCAGTTTAACATTCTCATGTCGTAATAATATTTGACATGCGTGGTTAAAAAACGAAAAATAGGTTATGATGATATAAAGAAAAAATTCTGCATCAATTTGGGTGCTATGCACTAAAAATATATTCATTTCTCATTCACAGAGCTGCCGTCTTCTCTTCAACATCTTCCTGATATTCTGAAGGACGCTCTCACAACACCCACCTTCAGTACTGCAGCAACAATTCCTTCTGTAAACTGTGGCGCTTCCAGCGTCGAATTTCTGTCACCAATTACATCTTCAGCCTCAACGTCTGCTTCAAAAACTTCTACAATTGCATCGACGCTCGAAAGAAACATAGGAGAATCATCGGGTAATCAATTGATGCGTAATGATATTGTTTTCCCAGATGATCAGAGATTCTGTCGTCGCTCTTCGCGTGAACAGGAATTGGCATACCAAGTCCCAACTCATAGTGTCGCAACGCTCCATTCAAGTTCAATTCCTGATTTGCTGAATCTACCAATAATTACGCAACAAGGTGACAGGGAAAATAATTCTAGGTTTGATCAAGAAATTCAAATCGATAGCTCTGTCAGTGGCTCTAATCTAGCTATTTGTGATCCTTCATCCAAATCATCAGGCATGAATCTTGAAAAATTCCCATCCCGCACCACATTACTCAGTAAAAACTCCAGTTCTTTCGTCTACAAAAGCCATCTTCGAGGCATTTTTGAGATTCCAGAAAGAAAAGCTGCTGACATTTTTGTTAACAAGGAAGAAAGAGAAATAAGTCATGATAATTCAAGGACACAAAATCAGATTGAAAGAAACACGGTTCTACTCAAGGTTCCGTCCGAATTTTCTCGAAACATTACTGATGATTTTTCATCGAATGAAACGCCTCAATATTGCCTACCTGAATGCGAAGACTGGCCAGCTAGAGACAGATTATGTAAAATTTCAGAAAATAAAAAAAATAGTTTGCCAAGGCAATGTCTCAATACTCACGGTCATGAAAACAATGTAAGTTTTACTGAACTTGCAAAAGAGCATCTTAGAACATTAGGTGTCAGAAGCAAGGATAAAAAATGTGGATGCCTCCCACCTGATCAACAGGAAGGAAAAATTTTTCGATGCGACGGAAGTGACATTACATCAAAGTTTATTGACACTTCGTTTAAGTCACTCATAGGACATAAAATGAATGGTGATGAAACATTTGAAGACGGTGGATTTCATGAGGATTTGGCACAGCGATTACCAAATTCTCACGTTATTATCAAAGGCAAGCGTCAAATGGATAACCCGGAAAATGAAACTCAAAAGCCATTCATGAAAAATCTCATAAATTTAACTACGACCACAGCATCGGCAAGAAATCCTGCAAAGTTACGATGCTTATCAGGAATAAACTTTCATTTTCACGCTGATAGCATGAAAGTAAAGCACAATAATTGTGTGTGCTCCATGTTCTACGAAGGTTTGGAGAACAGCAGAGATTTTGGACAGGACATTCGACCAGCCATCATAACCTCGCAAGAACAAGAGGAGCGCTTTAGAATTAGCGGCGAAGAACTACGGATCATAGCAGACAATTGCGAAGATTTGATGAGTTTACAGGTCAGTAAAATCATTTAATATAATTGATCAACTCCAAAAGGTACAGAAATGTTGATAAATTACTAAATTAACACATACATAGTCTAATCAGCGATCGATTAGAAGTTTTTAATTGAGCAATACGATAAACACGATATTATTTCATCAACCAACTTACGAGTATTTCTATGCAAAATTGTATGATGTTCAAGATAATCAATAAAATTTTAATTTTTATTTACAGAATCTGTCCGGAGTCCAAAGAATATGGAAGAAAATGCCAAGGTTCATAACTTCACTGTCAAGAACCATCAGTTTCATCTTAAGCTGTCCAGCTACAGGTGCTGCAACCAACATCACGGCGAAGAGAACAGACGCAAAAATATTTTCCAGAGATCAAGTTTTGACGTTCGTCTTAATCGCCTTGTCTTTGCATGTGGTCATAGGCATTCCAGAACTCTTCAAACATTGATGAGGAAGACAATTAATAAGGAATTGATGAATGGTGGTGAAATTATTGCGAGAGTTGCTCAAGCTGATTTTAGACAGCGGGAAAAAGATAACGATCTATGGGTTTTTGAACTAAAAAAAACAATAAAAACCGAACGCATAATAAGTGAACTAGTGAAGGTACAAAATTACAATTTATTTACATGGATTTTGGGTATCGTTTCTACATTTACTGTATATCAGTCATGGAAAGTTAAATATTTCTAACGTCGTGAATGAGAGGTTAAAATAAACAAAATTAGAGTAGCGAGTTAGGGTTCGAAACCCGCAAGTAGCTGCAAAATTTCTGGTCGAAAATGGCAATGTGGCCAGAGGGTTGAAAATCGGCTACACGCCAACATTTTCCAATCAATGCCGACGCCAAGTTATTCTAATGGGTTTCCATTACAAAGTCTTGTACTATTTTTGCCAGCTTTTGTACGTGACACAAGGAGGCTGCCACTACCCGTCAGGGCTTTCACTTACTGGTAGCTAGAATCCTAAGATAGCTAATTATTTTAAGCCTAAGCAATTATTTATAAACTCTAAGAGCGTAGATTGTGGGAATAAGAGTTCTCAGTAGGCTTATCTTGTCTACCGTATGATAAGTACATTTAAGAATAGGAAACATCTCTTTTCTTTAACATATCTTTAATTATTATTTAAAACAAAATTCGAATCTATCGTTGAAAATCTGGGCATTCGTACATTTATAAAAACCTGTAAAATTAAATATCAATTAAGGAAAATTAGGTTTAATAATTGAATTATTTGATCTATGCATGTAATTTTATAATTTTAAATTCTAGTATGTCCAAAATTTAGACATGAGTATTGGTTGCTTTCATATAATGTTTAGAATAAATATTTTGAGATAGCTGACGAATTGATTACATCGAAGGCAAAATAATCTATATTAATTTGCGATGATATATTATTGAATTGAATGATCGTCATGATTAGGGTTGTTCGGAATTTGCTACAAGTTCGATCAGTTTAAGAATTTTAATTTTCATCGGATGAGTAGTATTCTATTACTATAATGTGCTCATATACTTTTTTCTCGAATGTCTCACGGTTAGAGATATTTAATCTAACCAGACGTTGTTTTGCAGAACTTTGAACTTAAAAATGATTCATATGATAATAATACATTATTTTTAAATGAGTTTTCATTTCCTTTTACCCACGAGAAAAAGAGTAATTACTATTCAAAATGCGAAAGATGGTGGCAATTACAATTGAAATGTTTATTTTACGTGTCAGACTTGATTTTCATTCATGCAATCACAGCTCAATGCTTGGGTTGCTAGAGCACACAGCATCTTGATGAAGTTTAACCTTTGTAATTGTGGGACAAGTCAAAATTCGGCGCATTTGGCAAGTTAATTTGGATGAGGCTTTAAGAAACATATATGTATTTTTTTAATTATATGTTTTAAATACATATTTGAGGGCATTAAACTAATTAATGATTACGTTATAACATGCTTTGGATGGAGGAATAAAAAAATTCATGATGGTTAATTATGAATTATATAGGTTCATTTTGGTATGGTTAAATAGGACTTAAAAATAGATCATCAATAAAAAGTTTAATAATGAAGAAACATGTGGTTACATATAAATTAATAATTTCTTCAATCCTGTCTTCATGAGTCCGTAAGTTTTTAGGCTTAAATATCACATTGACAAGAAAATGCGAGCAGCGTTGAAATGCAAGCGAATGCAGTGAATAATTTTGAACATAATATACAATTTTTGAAGAGAGACATTTTCAAACCCGCTTCAAGCACTGAATTCCCGTTCAAATCCTGAATTAAAAATTAAAGATAACTTTAACTTCTCGGATTTTGAAAAATTTTGTACCTGCCTTAATAAAAATACCATTTCAATTTAAAATCTAAGTCTCCCCTCAATTTCAAATCGTCACAGAATTTCTCCGTTAAAAATACGCGAATCCCAATTAATCAACCCACTATATATTTTTTCGGCAACAAGCTTCAAAGTGGCAAATGTTGACGAATATATAAGATTAATTTTTGTTAAGACGCGGATATTTGAAAAAGGTTATGGTTTGCTAAGAATTAAGTTAATGTGTCGACTCATTAACTAACTCATGTTAGGCGTGTGTCATTGTGATCGTTATTCATGATTAAAAACAGTTATACTTGCAAAGAACGACAGTCGACAATGAAGTCAAAGTCTTTGCTAAATGATTGTGCAATTTTAATGCTAATAAAATTTAACATACAAATTACAGGACTAAAACCACAGGTTGAAATTGTTCATATTTGAATACAAGAATTCATGTTAAAATCTAAAAGATTATTCATGAGATCGCCAGTAAACGCTACATAAACATTATCAATGAAAAAATAATTTTTCTTTGTAAGTTTCTGATCTTGATCTGCAAGTAAGTTTATTTCTACTCTCACAATTACCATTCAAAAAGTTTTAAATAATTCCGTGCAATTGAAATAATGCCAATTCTTATTATATACATTCGTTTGATAGGTGCACTCCCGTGAGCAGTATTCACGAAATCGACATATACTAATAATTAAATATTCGTAATTGCATAAAAGGCATATACGTTGAATAGTTATTATTTATTACTGATCAACCGATTGAGGAGAAAAGCTATAAATTCATGACGCTGTAGCATCCTTGAACTCAATCATAGTGCACTGAGCATCGTGATGAGTTAACCAACACAAATAACATGATCAGGACTCACGGTAATTACAGAAAATTCATTTAATTTGTGAAGTGCGTTAATTTGTTTAATAGTTTCCTGTAGATATTTTATTGATTTTTTTGCAGAATATCATCCTATTTTTTCAAAATTGATATTTTGATACGGTAATCGGCTGTATATTGTACGAGTTCCTAACCAGTACTCGACCGTATATTGTACGAGTTCCTAACCAGTACTCGACCGTATATTGTACGAGTTCCTAACCAGTACTCGACCGTATCTTGTACGAGTTCCTAACCAGTACTCGACCGTATATTGTATGAGTTCCTAACCAGTACTCGACCGTATATTGTACGAGTTCCTAACCAGTACTCGACCGTATATTGTGCGAGTTTGCATTTGGTACTCGATCTAATTTTGTACGACTGGCATTCGTCACTCGACCGTATTTTTAACGGACTGTCGCCCTTTACTGGACCTAATTTTGTACGAACTGCAACTCGACACTCGACAGAGCCACCTACGAGTAAATTGCGAGTAAATTAGAAATTCATTTATGAAGGAATTCTCGACATAATTTCACACAAACTTACACCAATACATAACCTAATTTTGTACGAACTGCCTCTCGTTCCTCTGCCTAATATTGTATGAGCTGACTCTCCTCACTATACGTTAAATTTATGAACTGCTTCTCAACCAAATTCTGTTTGAATTTCTATCAGCTTATACGACGTAATATTTTAGAAATATATTCAATGTATTGTGCAAAATATGAAGTGAACCACGCAGTACATACATTACGCAACAAAATATTAACTTATCTAAAGCCTATTATCTGACCAAATATTATACGCTTAACAACAGCTCCTAGTCTTAATTTTGGTTCAGAGTTCAGCCTACTGCAGTCAACACGACTGGTGGCCGCGAACAGCTTTGACTGGTTCTCTCTTGTGATGATTAATGCATATTCCCATCGCCGTATAATTGTTCATAAGCAAACCACATTCTCGCCAAATGAAGTTGTAAAAATTATAACCAGTCCCTTGCCTTCACTGCATCAAACACATAGTTAAGCCCCGCTCTAACGACATTTTAACAGGTTTCTTGCGAACAATCTTATTGATAGGTAGAATTTAAGTGCCCACAATGATATAAAAATGTTCCCGGGTGCGGTTACAGCCTGCATGACAGGTCACAATATGCAAATGAAAAAAGCCTATCAACTCATCTTTGAAACGTGGTGAAAAAAAACAGTTATACGACACACTGCCCTATGAATTGCAGATAAATATTTTATGTTTATGTCATTCTTACAATGTATTTGGCGCATTTTTAAAGTCTGTTGTGCTACTGAATAGCTAGAAACGAAGTAACGTATTTATTCTAGATTATATAGCCAAACTCTGGGAAGAAATGAAACAGATTTACAATGCTGCAATTGAATGCACGGGTAACAAAATCAGGAAAAACTACGGACATGACATGAAAAATGCAAGCGAATCATATAAGAATTATAAAAGTAATTGAAACATAGATAATTATACTCAGTGACGAAATACGGTGAAATATTCAGATTCGATCAAGCTGCAGGATAATACTATCAAATATTACCGAGGAACCGAAAAACCGGATTCAAAATATCACGTGCAATTCCAGAACATCGATGCAGGAGCATCAGACGCATTCCAGGCGATCTTGACGAGCAATAAACTCTTTGAATTTGTCTGTCGGGCGACCACCGTAAACATAACCTCACATTAAACCGCTCCCAACATTGTCAGGGCGAAGCATTAACAGCTAACCTAACCAAACCTGGCCACACATAAAATTCTACGCAGCCTGTCGTAAAATTTCCTCTTAAAACTGGCGTGTAATACGCGGCCACAGCCTCTTCGAGTGCGACACTTAAACTTGTATCTGCCGACACGCTATTGCATTTTTAGGCCAATTATGGACTATAATAAAGAAGAAAAATTCTCTTTTATTTATGGATTCCTGCCTGGATTTAATACTGGAATCTTCCTGTTGTGTTTGTCAAAGAAGTGTGCAATAAAATGCATTTTTCCGTAGCACGGTTTACTGGGCTATGGACCAGCGTCATTGCTCTGCATTTACAGTTGGTGACTCTAGGAAATACGGATTTTTCCAGCATTTTCAACAGTCATTCATAAGAGTGAATTATTATAGAACGCTGTACTTATTACTATGCGACGAACTCGTATAATTATGGAAATTGTTTTGTTCATGAAGATATTTTCAGATTTTTTTTCAGAAGAAAGGGCCGAAATTCTGCCCTAAGGAACTTATCTAATCACAATCTAGTAACGCAAGAATGAAATATATACGCAGTTTAATTGAAATTTATTTATTTGATCCATCTTTTCGAAAGCTATGTTAGGAGCGTTATGAGGCTCAAAATATTTTACGTTATGAGGCTCAAAATATTAAAATGAGGCTTTCTCACTCTGAGGACTTATCGAACTTATCTTTGAAAATGTTTTAATGAAATATTGCGCGAAATCATGGTTGCAAAAATGCGCTTTCCAATTTCAAATATTATTAGGTACCGCAAAAATTTTGGGCAAAGCAAAGGTATATGCAAGTGCTGAACTGTAAGGTTTAAGTATATATCACTGATAGGTTAAGATATATTAAAGATAAAACTTGTGAACTATCTGTTATAGTGGAAACTTACCCAACCGTATGTTGAACACGGCAAGAAAATGTGCTGATTTAGGCAATAAATTTACTTTGTTGGAAAAATGAATGTCATGCTGACGAAACTTATTTAATCCTGCTGAGATAATTATAATTCGGTGCGTCTCAATTAAATTGAAGTAATGGATTCATAAGCGTGCCCCCGAAAAGTCGAATTTCTGTGCGAGAAAAATTTTGCATTGGAGCAAGTTCTTCTTAGTCTAATATCATTGAATTGCAGAATGCAGGTGCAATATAATGCAATTAAATACTAACTAAAAGTCAACTAATGTTACGTGCAAATAATGTTACGGTGTTTGAATTGATCAACTCTAGAAACAATTATCCATATCTGGTATTCCAACACCGAGATAACGAATCAATTCCAAGGAATTTGATCTAGGTTTGCCTGACAGATTACCGCTTGTTTCCAATCGTCTGGGCAGTCAGAAAAGTCGCCATACCACATGTGGTAGTGCTTGTTGGGATAATGATCGTCTTCAATGACGGTCTTGCCCAAGTTGACCTGAGTCGTCCTTGTGAAGTCCATGCCATTCACCCAAGTGTAGCCCGTAGAAGCAGTCCCGTTGAGTCCAAGGTGGAAGGGACCTGTGAATCACAATATGCGGTATAAATAGAAGTAAATACGACATTTTATTGATAAATCACTTTTTTTGTGGTTGTCTCATGTATTTCTGAATTAACAGGAATTTCAGCATCAGTCTGACGCGTAAATATTGGTAGACTGCGTTTAGCAACGAATGGTATGTGGTAAACTGACATGCAATATAATCTGGTGCTATGACTCGTGCTTGGTTGTTTACTTCGTGCCCAGTTGTAAAATCTCGTAATAATTGTATACCTCATGTCCAGTTGCTAAATTTCGTGCCTAGCTATCTGCCTCGTATCTGCATGTTTACCCCGCGCCCAGTTTTATCACCACGTTCTTGGCTGTTTACTTGGCGTCTTTATTGTTTACGACGTGAAAAGATATCTAATTCGGACTCATCTGTTCAACTGGCTTTCATTTGTCTATTTCATGATAATTTGCTAACCGAGTTTTTGGAATAAAGAGTTTTCCGAGATGGCGTTGTACTGGCGGCTCGAAATGATGACGGGCAAGTGGAAGCCTGGCCATTCCTCGCACACGGTCTTAGCGGCATAGTAGAGGCTTGTTGTGGTCTGGTAGAAGTAGTAGAGGCCGTCAGCCAGCCGGAAGATGTCTTTGCTCAGGACCGCGGATGGAACTATAATAATATATAACTTATCAGAGCAACGTCGAAGTTTCAGGAAAATTTGTGAAAATCGCACATAGGCGTCTCGAAGAGGAAACTATATGTACTTACGCATCATTAAATTACACGAATAGCTGGCACCTGAATTACTTTTTTGATTTTCTTTATTCTTGGACTTCATTCCGAAAAAGCAGTTAAGACAAGAATTGCAAAATACCACGATTAATATTGCATGAAGCAATTTAAAAACTTCCGAAATCAATAGAAGAATACATTTGACAAAAATTTCCCTAGTGAAGAGAAAAAAGGAAAATGCATGAAATTCTCAGTGAAAATGCTTCTGGGACCTGCTGCAAAAGGTGTAACTAATTTTTAACACTACGGATGGTAACAATTCACTAAATGAAGTCTTCGTAATACATTTAAACTTAAATTGGCAATTAAGATAGAATGGGGAAAAGTTATGTATAGAAAAATCCTATCTATTATATATACACTCTTGTATTTGAAACTGTATTGTTACAATTTAAAAACCGATATGCACCGTGTGCCTTTCATAACTTCGCTCTATTCTATGCAAGACAGGCTAAGATATCATTAAGAACGAAAAAATAACCTATAAGACATTTATCTTTCAGAATCTTTCAGCTGTACATATCCAAGCAGAGTGGTTGTTGCGTTCCTAAAGCTCCATCGATGACCCATGCAAATTGAAAATTTTTTAGCTATCATTTCCTGTGCTTTTCATTGGAGAAATTTAGAATTCCTGAATTTTTATGAACCGCGACTTGACTAGAACAATACCGTCGTATTGTAGTTTGTATTTGCATCAAATTGGTAAACCTTTTATATCGTTGCCATGTTAATTTTTTAAAATTTGATTTTATTTATAATCCAAATATTTATTTTTCTGATATTAAATGTGTGAAGTGATTACCAATTGATCCTAATACTTGAATGAAATTGGAGCTTGAATGAATTGTCAATAAAAATTTTTTTCTTTGAATAATAGTACACAAATTAAATGACATTGAGTTTAAAAATGCTTAATGTAAAATGTAAATGTCGAGTTTAATGATAAGTTTTAAGACCAAACAGTTTTTCCACTTGCTCAAGAAGAATCGTGTAAATATGAGGCACAATACAACGACAATGTACCCAAACTCACAGTTTAATCCAAGATCGGCACGATAATTTTAACTTGGTGTAACAGTGAAACTATTTAAAATATTATTATTCCTGCACGTTACCACTGCTGATAGCGGTGTAGCGGTAGTGGTAGACGGCGCCAGGATCCTCCTCAGTGTTGGTGAGGCGGTCGCCCACCAGCAGACGACACTCGCTGCTGGCGGCTTTGTAGGAGAAACTCAAACACGGCGGCCACGCGCGACATGCTTGGCGGCACTGGCCTGGGGTCGAAGAAGTCATGACATGATTCAACTATATTTTTTAAATATTTGAATTGTAATATAATATCAATGGCGCTGTCACACCTCAAAACATTCCCCAAAATGCTGAAGTAACTCGCTTTCTGAAAGCAATGTCTTAGATTTTGCCAAAAGAATTCCACTTCGAAATAATTTGCAGCAAATATATTCTCAAATTTGAGTGGGCTCATATCTTGTTCGAACTAGCGATACGATAGTTTTTCAGTCTTTCATTGCCACAACAAGAAACAATGAACATACGTTTTCTCAAAGTTATAAACCACAATTTTCCAGACTGCCATTTGCCGAGAAAGAACATGAGAGCGATCGTTTAACAAATAAGGGGCATTTTAATGATATAAAAATCTTTAATTCGTCGATGGAACTTGAACTGCCGATGTCTTAATCGTTATACATGCTACGCCGTATTGTAAATACCACGCCGTATTGTACATACCACGCAGTATTGTACATACCACGCCGTATTGTACATACCACGCCGTATTGTATATACCACGCCGTATTTTACATACCACGCCGTATTGTACATACCACGCCGTATTGTACATACCACGCCGTATTGTATATACCACGCCGTATTGTACACACCACGCCGTATTGTACTTACCACGCTGTATTGTAGATACCACGCCGTATTGTACATACCACGCCGTATTGTAGATACCACGCCGTATTGTATATACCACGCAGTATTGTACAAACCACGCAGAATTGTACATACCACGCCGTATTTAGAAACATCAATAATTAATTTAGTTACTGTTGTTGCATTAAACTCGTTAGTGCGACACGCTTCAGCACGCAAGATCCATTAAATTTTCGTTCATGTTCGAACTTAACAAATTCCATTGCGGTTATATATATATAAAAAATGCTAGAAGAACATTATAATTCGCGTGCATACAATTCAAGTTGGATTTAAACATTTCATTGATCACCACAATAGTTACTTCAGTAACTTGTATAAGATTAAAAACTGATAATAATAATAAGAGCGAGTTCAAAGTATTGTCTGTTGTTGTCATGAACATTCGATAAAAAACCAGGTGAACTAAGTTCCAGCTGAAGGAAAAGTTTTGTAAATGTAAAGTGACGAATACTTGTTAAATAAAGTGAATTACAACAGGCTGCGATTATATGAGCAATCAAGAATTAATCTCTGAATGAGCTATAATGATATGGCCGGTTGAATGTAGTGAATAGCATTTTAAACTTACACAGAGTTTTAGCGGA
This sequence comes from Hyalella azteca, assembly GCF_000764305.2. Classification (NCBI taxonomy): domain Eukaryota; kingdom Metazoa; phylum Arthropoda; class Malacostraca; order Amphipoda; family Hyalellidae; genus Hyalella; species Hyalella azteca. The sequence continues at coordinate 60,122 of NW_025943604.1, read as the reverse complement.
AAGCCTCTGGTGCGGTGCACTGCCATTCACGGCCAGTCCCCGCACCTGCACCTCCGTCTCGGCGCCGCGTATCGTTATGACGACCGCCTCGGTGGCCGCCACGACGACCAGCAAACACCGCAGCGACTCCCGGCAGATTTTCATGCTGGTTGCTTTACCACGATTGACATAAAGAAATTATGTTGCGGTTTCACAGACTTCCAGATTTAGATAACATACACAATGATCCTCGGATGAAAACAAATAATAAAAAGGATTGTTAATGGCACTGAAAATATATCTAGGATTAAAGTAGTACCAAATGAATTATCTTTCCATATTATTGATATATGAACAAGTAAGGAAGGGAGGAAATGTAAAATATAACTTTTTAAAAGGATTTGTTTGAAGAAGCGTGAATTCTTCTTAAATGGGAAAAAGAGATTTTTAATTACTAAATTAAAATAGTAAATTAATTACTAAATATTGAAATAATAAATTTATTATTTATATTTATTGCTTTTATATTATTTAATCAATTAATGCCGCGAGAGAAAAAATAATTGGTTAGAAATTCCTGTCAGTGATACTCAATAGTTGTGAAATTAAAACCTTTTTTAGAATGCAAGCTTCACGCTGATAGCGCGGTGAGTCGCATAAGGCTACAAGGCTCTAAATCACCATTCACTAATAAATGATTTCACAATTTAGGCACAGTAAAAATTAAATAAATTGCGAGGTAATTAATTGCACTGGATATCGATTTGTCGACTTACGCTATCAGTGAAGCAGCTCTTAAAGGTACAAAAATAATGTCGTTCGGCACGAAATTTTTACAAATGAATAACATTAGCAATCAAAAAGAAAATTTGAATACCGTTTTATATCGATTAACAAAGATTGATTAATTAATAAAATCGGATAATTATCTTTCAACAATGTGAATAACCATTAATAATGTTATTAATAATGCTGAAATTCAAAAATTCTGTTTTCATTCACCATGAGGGAAAATGGTTGTAGGAATTCCTTGCTAAGAAATATCTATCTTATAATTCTAGCTCATCTTACTAAAACCGCGACGAAGTCACAGTATTATTTGAAATTCTAAGTTAATACAAGGTTCGTAATTATGAAATTTTACTGGTTTGCTCGGAAGCAAAAAATTAAGAGAAGTTTATTCTAGACAACTTACTCTTTAGTGCTGGAAGAAAAACACGTACACGTCTTCCTCACACAACCTCATATGAAACCCGCTCAACTAGAACAGGCCAACTTGAAGATATTTCGCTGGAATGTATACGTCTTTATGGCAGCAAATCAGAACTACAAATGAGAATATCGCACACTAGTCCGCAATTCTTAAATGACTAGATAACGAACATTTGCCTCAGAGGTAAAATTCCCGAGAAATTCGTATTCTGGTGCTGGTCGACTGCAATGATAAAATATTCTTTCTATTAATCGGGTCACAGATTGGCGAGACCCATTCTATCACCCGCGTAAAATTGTCACGCTCGGCCAGGTTTTTGAGTTATCATTTGGAAATGCTGTTAAAAGTTTATTTAGCAAATCTGATTAGGTAGCTTATGGTTAGTCGTAGAAAATCTGCGTATCTGCCTGCAGTATAACGAAACTTCTTTATTTTCTTGATTTCCATAAAATATATTTTTTCATTTCAACAAAATTCTTCCATGTCTGGACTGGCGCAGCATTGGTCACTCACCCTCACGCAATGTCCAACGTCGAAGATCGAAGTTCAATTATGTTTAATGATTGAGAGGCTTCATAGCCTTGAGGCTTCATAGCCGCACTAAGAGCAAGCCATCATAAAGAGTACTCTCAATGCTCTCACAATCAATGATTTTTCTGGGTAGATATCATATTAAAAATTTTAGCTGCAACATTTTCTGTCATTTATTTTCATCGCAAACAACTGAAAGCTGCTTGCATCCGCCTCGGAGTCTCCTTCAGCCTGTCCTCGCTCATAGCCCCTGAATTTCCTGCTGAAATAATTATTAAGTGCCTCCAGGACATCAACATGCTTGACAACATTTAATGCTCCCCGAAGACTGCTGAATGGGCGCGCCAATACTTCAGTCGGTGACGCGCCTCATCTTATCCAAGTAACCAAGTAAGTAACAAATGAAAGCAAATTGACGATAAAAATTAAATGCATATTCCAATATATAAATTGTCGTAACATTCAATGAAATACTGAATTCATAAGAAGAAATTTAATAAAAATCTCTCGCATCTAAATTGGATGAGTCTTTGATCACAACGAACATACTCGACACTTAAAATCTATATTATATATATAAATAAGCATCATAAATCCTTATCTATTTCTTACGATACACAATAACATAACAAGACTGAATCCAACAAAATTACGCACGTTAATAAGTCACGGTTTTAATCCTGATGAATATTACAGTTCCCGGTACAGGAGCTATTGTAAAGTAGTAGAGGTTGTCACTTAGACGTACAATGTCTTTACCCATGACTACTGATGAAATTATAAAATGTGCATTTTAGGCGGGAGTATATTTAAATTTAGGGAAAATTTGTGTAGTAGATACCAATGCGGCCTTCAATACTGTGGATTCAAATTATACTGTCAGTTATCGCTTCAGTTAGGAAGCCACTGACGAGTGAACAAATGAACATACCTGTCCCAACTATCACACCAATGCAACTTCTATGCAATTAACAGGCTGGCTAAACACGCTGGCCGAATCGTATGCGCACTTTATCCGGACATGCGACTTATATTCTTTATCGACTGCCTAGTTCGGCCTGGTTGTGAAGCAACTGCGCTGGCCGGCCTTTGTCGCGTCGAGATTTATGAAGTGGGTAAATTTTAGGTAATATTGTCAACCGGCAAAACATTTTATGGATTAAGTGTGAGCCTAAAAATATATTTGACAACACTGGGTTCGAATGTCGGAAATCATGAACACGATACAGCTAACTTTCAAATAATTTTGGTAAATTATAGTTTAGTTTTGGTACGTTATTTCGAATTTCGAATAATTTTGTTCGTTAATATACGTAAATTTTGTTGTCGCAGTCGAACATTTTTCTATTTTTTAGGGAATGCTAACGCTATGAAACTAACATCTTAACTGTTAAATAAGAATTTCAAGCGTTTCAATACGAGCTACTTTTTTGATGGATATATTCTCGAACTTGTTTTCAACCATGCGCTCTCCGCATACCATTATATTTTTTATTGTGGATAAGAAATAATGGATAATCATATTCTTTTTTTGTTAAATAATATGATTTTTAACGGCGGCAGTTAATTGAAAAAATGAAATAAAATTGAAGGATGTACAAGTAAAGAAAAATTTTTCCAAGATATCACTCAGGTTTTTTGTCGCTATCATATCATTAGAACGTCGATAAAAATTAAATTACTAATGTTTCAATAAGCAGACATGCAACGACATTGGAGTCAACTGTCATCAGAAAGGCTAACCATGGATTTAGTGACGATAGTTGTATGAAACTCATTAGTGTCATTACTCCCAGCAGATTTTCATGATGTTTACTTTACCACGATTGACATATGAAAGTAATACGTATGTTGCGGATGCAGAGAATTCCAGATTTAAATAACATACACAATGATCCTCGTATGAAAACAATAATAAAATGATTGTTAATGGCAGTGAAAATATATCTAGGATTAAAGTAGTACCAAATGAATTCCATAAATTTATATATGAACAAGGTAGGTAGAGAGGAAATGTAAAATCTAACTTTTTAAATGATATGTTTGAAGAAGCGTGAATTATTCCGTTATGGAAAAAAGAGATTCATATCATAATGTAATTATTGACAAATTAATTAATAATATTGCTCCAGAATGATAGCTAGTGTTTTGAAAGAGACCTCACCAACGAAGAGAAAAACACTCAAAGGGAGAACTTTAAGGCCGTTGAAAAATGGTCGACATATAATGGGAAAATTAATCAATTGTTTGTTCACCTTCCGTAAAAAAGTTGTTATCACTCTCTGCAAAGGAGTATCTGTCGTTGAACAAACGTCAGTTGAAGTGATTACACTACAGGCAACCTTAAAACAAATAATTCAGGTTAATTACAATCATTGTGTTTGTAATTGAAAATTTGTAGTGCTTCTCTCATGTCCCATAAATGAATATGAGTTCATGACTGGCAGGTTCTTAGACGTACTTTACTGGCGCTGGAACGAAAAATAACAAGTCTTACCCATTCAACCTGACATGACCTCGTCTTGACTCATCGGACAGGCAAGCTTGTGAATAAGTTATTCGTCACTATAGCGCCGATGCTGGAACACAAATCAAAACCCTGCAAAAGTCTAAAGTTTAAATTGACCCAATAACTGAACATCCGCTGTCAAAAATATAAAAAATATTGGAAGTGTAACGCTCCTTATAACTGACGCTGATTTACTGTGATTCATTTTGTAAAATTAATTCGATCAGTTAGTAGATGATTTCGTTCGAATGAAATATTAGTGGAACAAAGTCATAATCGCTAAAGTTCAAAAATAATTTTTTATAAATGTGAAGTAAGTGTCTATTCAGCGGAGGGTGTGAATTAGTCAATAGATCGTGTTCGTGAAACAATATGTCTCTAGCAATTCCAATGAAGCTTTGGAATGAAGCTTCCAATGAAGCTTTTTTGGAACTTATCTGTAAAGAACCGTTCATTCTGATTAAAACCAATTCGCCTTGGCCGGTGCAGTATTGGTCAATCACGCAAGGTTCAACTCCAATGCCCAATTTCGAAGTTTAATTAAGCTTAACATGAGAGGCTGGGATTTCTGAGCAACACGACGAACATTTCTTCATATAGCATTCTTCCAATTCTCCCGCAATCATGGCTCATGGCTTGGTCTGACTGCGTGTAATTTACAAAAATACTCATGACCAAAACCTGGGTAATAATTACGTATTAATGTTTCGCAAAAAAAGAGCAACTTGACGACTAAAATCAAGGTTCAAACCACTAAAAATAAATAATGAGAGAATATTTCATTAAATTAGTGTATATTTTCAGGAAAAAATGTATCACGAAATTGACATGGTTCTTCAAATCCGGTCCAAACATTATACTAGAAAGTTCCGATCAATCAGCATTCAAAGTTTACCGGCTCAGAATGCCCACAGGTTTAGCGGCGTGACTGGACCTTGAGAAAGTTCATCAGTGTCAACTATGGCTTCAATGAATAATAAAGTTCTCGACGTTAGAAGTTGGTTGTCAGAGATAGGCGATTTCGATATCAGTGGAGTCATTATCAACCGGGCTCTGTGTATTATAACCGCATTCATTCCAACAAATTTGAAAATCATTCGGTTTTCAATCACATATGTAAGTGTCTTTAATTGCCTTGATAATCGTATCCGAACGTTCAAGATTTGCCAAATAAGTTTTACTACTTACGCCTTTCCCGAGAAGTTGGTCTAACAGAGCTCAGCAGCAATGTACGAAAAATTCGTTACTGAATTTTACAGTATAGAAAACGCTTTCAAAAAATGAGTTAATTTACATCGTATTAACCGCTTTGAATATTACCTATAATGCGCATATACAGTATATAGGTATAGGTATAATTCGGCATGAGTTCTTTCTCTATGCAAGTTTGATCGAAGACCAAAAAATGCTTTTTATAAAAACTTTTCTTCCATGGTTGTTTTTCCAATGACTCGTACGAAATTTCTTGCTGCCGTTGTCAGATCAAAAGACATTTTTATATAAAACGACGTTTCGAACATACAACATTCATTATCGATTGATTGAAGGTTTTATGCATCGTATTCTATCCAAAAATTTTTCTGTAACCAGCTTCTTGATCGACCAACGCCAGCAAACAATTTTGTCCAAGTTATTAAAGAAAAACAATCAAGAAAAATGATATTATTTGCGGTAAAATTGTTACAATTTGAGGTTCCAGGCTTCAAACACAAATAAACCTACACACAAGTTTTGACGAATATATTTGAAAGCATAAAATAGTATATAGTAGTGCATATTACATAGTAACTGGTCAATATTGGACATATAATCTACTAGCCGGTTAGCCCGGCGTTGTCTGGGTTAGATAATCCTTGCAATTTGAGAATACAGTAATTACAAATGTCGTCATCCAGAATTCCACTAACCCGAATCCATGATTAAAAATAAAATTACCTAAATTGAAGAAATGCCGGATCAAAATCAAGAGTAATACGCGATTTGTAAAAGAAACAATAATTGTATCACAGACAAAGTTCTACGTAACTTGTGCTGTAGAAATTGACTTTTGGGCTAGTGACCAAAAGCTGCTACCATAGTAGCTAGGCCGTGAATATCGACGGAGTAGAGCCATGACGGCGAATGTTCTGGTGGAACAGCGCTCTTACCCTGCCAAATAAATACTCTCAGCTCTTACTGGTGCTTTCTCTACTCTTAACCGGGCTCTTGGTAAGTATTTTACGGCAGGCTAGTCCAGTATAGCTAAGAAACATTCTCCATTAAAATAACTATAGTATTTCGGTCTCTGTAACAAATTCCTAAAATATTGCAGCAATACATGTAACCGGGGGATTGGGTACTTGTTAAGCGGGGGGGATTTTTTAGATTTTAGGCTTTAACTGAACATAAACCATAAACATGGGATGTTAATTAAATTCGACGTTATTGTCGAGAATTGGAATTAAAAAAATTTTTTGGAGTGTTTAAATAGAGATTATGGTGCTGCGGATAGAAAAAAGTAGGATGTACGTGGACAAAATGGACGCGCTTTGTGTGACAGTGATAACGCGTTCCAAGCAGTAAACAGAAAATTAATTAAACCATGTCAGTACTAAGTTTCTCGGAAACGAACATGGTTTAAGTTCCTTATTTAAAAAGATCTCTCGGTGTAATTCACGTGCACAAAATAATTTTATACACTATCTTTTTTGCTTATTATAAGTAAACTGAAACACGGTGGCTAGCGCTATATCCAAAAAGGAGATATTTATTCATGACACTAAAAAGTGAAGTAGTGTGGTAAGCTGAAATGAGGATAACCTCAAATGCGTTATCTAATGTTACTCTCTGTTTAATGTTCTCGGTTATTTATAACATAGTACCATAACTAGACGGCGATTCATGTGCTGCCTGACGAGAACTGTAATTAAGTCGTTTTAATTCAATTAATTTTTATATGAACAAACTCGAAATTGCTCGTGCAGCGATTTCGTGATGCTGCGATTTAACAAATCAGCAATAGATATATTATAAACAGATATATTATTAGGTGATTATATAAATGTGATATAATTGTGACAGTTTATAAGCCGGCTATGGCGTTCAAATAATGTAAATAAGGTTCAACCGATCGATGAAACTCCAAACGGGTTAATATTACAACTTGTAAAATATAGGATTCTGCATTTGAAAAGCTTTCCTTGACCCGAACTTATAATCCGTGGGTCAAAACCAAGAAATATGATCCTGACTGTTTGACAGAACACTGTTTATGGTTCGTTTCCTGGACAGTCATGGATGCCACGATCCCAAAAGTGACAGTGAACGTTGGAATAATTATCGTTTAAGTCGTTATCGTTTATCGTTAAGTTTTGCTAGACATTTTAATTGCTGAATGAATGCATTTGATGTGATTTTAAATATATATATATATAAATATATTTTTATATGATATAATTGGAACCGTTATAATTTAAACGGTTATCCCTGATAGTGCTAGGTAATAACATCCCTTCGGTAATTTCAATTCAAGCATTTATTTTTTTCCAGCAGCATGCTCATGCAACGTCCCTGAGTAACGCGTGAAAGACTCTGCGTTACATAAAATCATTTGAGGTCAATTGATAAAGTGTAATGGTCATTATGAGGACTATAGATGTTACGTAATAATCCTCATTTGTAAATAAATCTATAAACCTATAAATTTTTGCTAATCAAACATTGGATGCAACATTTGAAATAGCCAACATTTTCGTAGCCAATTTTTTTGGAGCCAGTGAATCAATTCCAAGGAATTTTATCTAGGTTTGCTTGACAGATTACCGCTTGTTTCCAATCGTCTGGGCAATCGCAAAAGTTGCCATCCCACAAGTGGTAGTGCTTGTAGAGATAACGATCGTCTTCAATGACGTTCTTGCCCAAGTTGACGTGCGTCGTCACTGTGAAATCCATGCCATTCACCCAAGTGTAACCCGTAGAATAAGTCCAGTTAAGTCCAAGGTGGAAGTTGCCTGCAAATTAAAATAGGAGGTAACTAATAACTAACAACTACTACGAAAATTTTAGTTGGATTTTTTTGCAGTAATCGCATCATATATTTCTGAGTATGGAATGGAACTTTGGAATAAGTCTTCTTCTGAGTGACCAATCAATTGTCGAATCGTTCAGTTTCCAAATCATGAAAATTTTCGTTAAATCTCATAGAATACTACGTTACGAAGCGTTTTCCTCGAGCCAATGCATCTGTGTACCTCGTGCCTAGCTGATAACCCTGATGTTTACTTTGCTTAGTTATTTACTTTGTCCTCAATTGTTTTTCTTGTGACCAGTTGTTGGTCACCCAGTATGCAGTAATTTACCTCCAACTCAGTTGTTCACCTCGGTCCAAGTTGGTCCCTTAGTCTCGTAGCAGTTGTGAAACTCGTGCCAATTTGCTTCCTTGTTTGGTTGTTATTTACTCATCTGACTCCCAGTTAATTATCTTTCATACGCACTTTCATTTACCGTCACTTTTGCTGGAAGCGTAGCTTTTTACGGCGTTGTACTGAGCCCTCGTAATGATGACGGGCAAGTGGAAGCCTGGCCATTCCTCACACACGGTCTTGGCGGCAGAGTAGAGGTTGGTTGTGGTCTGGTAGAAGTAGTAGAGGCCGTCAGCCAGCCGGACGATGTCTTTGCTCAGGACCACCGATTGGACTGCAGAAATATAAATTTAATTAAAACAGCAACTTATTTCAAAAAAATCAGTGTAACTAGCTTACAAAAAATTAATTTTCTCTTGCATGGCGCTATTGTTTTATTCACAAAATTTGAATAAGCAGTTAAGACTACACTTGCGCAATACCCTGATTGCAGTACTGTTAAACAATTTAGAGACCTCAGTTATTCAGAATCATTCAGCATTCTGCATTTGCGCCGAGCAGCAACGTACATAAATTTGTATTGATACCGACTTTTTTACATCTTTCCTACACAATTTAATAACAGACATCTTCATACCTGTCCTCTCTACTTTGTAAACCTATGCTAAAGGTGGTGTCGCTGCATTGTAGATGCATTCTCATGACTTCTACATTTATAATTAACGTTAATTTCCATCTAGCTAGGTTCATAATACTTTAATTATATAGTTGAATAAATAGTCAATTAAAATTCACTCCTGAGAAGAATCCTTTATAGTGTGTGCATTCAGTGAAGAGAAATAAAAAATTAAGTAGAGTTTAACAGGATATGTATGATGAAATTATCTTTCAATTTGCTCTGGAAGATTTTAATAATAAAATAGGGACTAACGAAATAACATGAATGTACGTGTTTCCAATTCCCTGGCTCGGCATGAAAATTTCACCACAGATCCCCAAATTGAAAGATTGTCGTTCGTCTGCATTACCACTGCTGATAGCGGTGTAGCGGTAGTGGTAGACGGCGTCAGGATCCTCCTCAGTGTTGGTGAGGCGGTCGCCCACTAGTAGACGACACTCGCTGCTGGCGGCTTTGTAGGAGAAACTCAAACACGGCGGCCACGCGCGACATGCTTGGCGGCACTGGCCTGGACATGATGAAGGTACAAACCTGAAGTAAGTAACTGTCAAATTTAGTTCGTTTCTGGTTTCCGTTGTAAGACTGCCTGTTCTGGCTGTTAATGCTATCATAAACTTCTCTAAGTGCTTCACGCTCTCTAATATACACTCTTCCTCTCCCACAGAAGTTGTGTGATGCTCGCCCACGGCCTCCGCCATGACGCCGATGTACGTCCACCACCACCAGTTGGGATGGGAATCTTCTTAGACTACGATAATGACCTAATAAAAATTATTTTTGTCTGCCTGTCTGTTTCACTGGCCCACTGGACTGTTGCTGGAACTATTACTGCCACTCCACTCACTTCTCGAACATCATGGTGATCCTGGTCTCGGCACCAATTTATGTCGTGGCTTCCGCACTACCGCAATTTCTGCGCGGTAACCACCACACAAAGCCTAAGTGATCTACAGTCGGCAGTACACGAAGGATAAATAAGGACACCTTTTCTTTGGGTTCTTTAACTGTAAATACATGCGAATCATGAAAGTCATATAACAATGCAAACGTATAATTGAACGGGAGAGCACATATGAACAGGGCCACTGGCACAGGTGAGAGCAGACGATTGACTGACTCCGCTATCGAAAATATGGCCTCAAGAAGTCTTTTTGTGGAGAACCATTTGGCCAGTTCACTTTGAATAATACAATTTATTCAGACCCTAAATTCTTAATAATTATTACTAGTCTACGTCAATTATGGTGTGGGAACCACAACAAAAATAACACGGAAAGCGAGAGTAACACGGAAATTCAAATAATCAAACACCACGAATAGTTGTGCATATCAACATCACGATCACTGGTTGTTGCATGACTTGCATCTGAGTGTTCGTCTCTAGTAGCCAATTAATCAGTTCCAAGGAACTTGATCTATATTCGCTTGACAGTACACGGTTTGTTTCCAGTTTTCCAGGCAATCATGAAAGAGCTCTTAAATTCATAATGGCGTTCACGGCCAGTCCCCGCACCTGCACCTCCGTCTCGGCGCCGCGTATCGTTATGACGACCGCCTCGGTGGCCGCCACGACGACCAGCAAACACCGCAGCGACTCCCGGCAGATTTTCATGCCGGCTGGTTTGAAGTTGATTCAGCAGAGGTAAAATGTTTCGAGGACATCGATCATCCAGTGATAACCGCATAAAAAGTTATCATAAATTCATGTCAAAATATTGATAAAACTGCGATTAATACTATGACAGTAACGTAAAAATTTTCATAACATAAATTTTGCAGAAATTATTCCATTGAATTGGTAATAGAACATGGAGGGAAGATGAAAATAATTTTGAATATTATACGAGAGACGGCGGAATGATCTATATTAAAAAATTTCTTCATTTGGAGAACAAATAAGATTCACATCAGTGCCTTTCCGGTCAAGAATAGGACATTTCTGAGTTAAGAACTGTCGAAATGCGATAGTGTGAAGGAAATGCGTGCGCAGCTTTTACGATCGTCGAGAAATATATCGGTTTTAGAATGCTCGCCTCACTTAGACTGCAGCAAAGGTTCATGTTGTAATATATGAGAACAAAATCATTGTTCAATGCTAAATTAACCGGATAGTTCATTTAAAATGACACGATAGCGCAATATATGATCGAAGTTTCAAAATTTAGAACTTCTTAATAATATTGAGGTAAATGTCAGTTTTATTTACGAGGGGTCAGCATAGTTGCTGAGTTTTAAAGAAGTTTAAAAACACGCAAAAAGAAAATTCAATAAGAGAACTTTGATCCAGTTGAAAGTCGAAGAACAATTAATACTGTTGAGAAATTATTTCATTAGTTAGTTAGTTTTCTCCACGAAGAGAAAAATGGTCTGACCTCTCATTGCTAGGGAGAATCTCACATGAAGATATGTGATCGTTGATATAAAACCACAAGAGGCTGACACTAAAATTCCTTAATCAAAGTGAAGTAGAATAATTCTCTTTGGAAAATTCGAATAATTTGCTTGTGAGATAAAAATAAAAATAGGAGTTTACCAAAGGCAGCTTCTCGAAATTTCTTTGTTGACGTTGGAGTGAAACAGAGCACTTCTTCCACGTTCAACCTGATGTGACTTGGCTCGGAGCTGGTAACCTTTAAAACCCCAGCACGAATGTACGTCACTATAGCAGCACAGCAGACATTCAAATGTTAATACTTGACTGCTGTTCTCAGTTGACCTGGACGCCGACATTTAGCTGTGAAAGACACAATGATTCCGGAGAACGAAAACTTTGTTTAACTAACAGTGATCGATTGCGGTGATTTACTAGTTTCTGTTCATTTTGACCAGTGCTTGGCCGAACTCTTTCGGGGCCAACGTGAAATTATTACAGTCATTTTCGACGAAGTTCGAACGAAAAAGTTTTTATGTGCCGTGCGAAAGTCTATTCAGCAGAGTTTGAATTTTTTGCCTCTTGTATATTCGTGAAGGAATCTGCCGCATAAAGTCTCTCGGATTTTCGTTTCACATTTAGGAAGATATCAATGCTAGTACAGCATTGATTATAATTCCCACAGTTTTAGTGTATATAAATATTGAAGGTTTCATATTAATGTCTGTGTTTAAGAATAGCCTGACTCTGACTGGCAGATTGAATTCTCTTTACTTTTCAAAATCGTTATCGGTTTGAGAGAAACTTTTCACATTGTTCACTATGAACAAATTTTAAAAAATGGATATAACTGAGAAAACAAAATTGCATATAACTTCTATACAACTTAGAACCGTCAAAACGTGTCTAAGATAAAAAATACTCACGTGCATTTCTAATACAGAAATGATTTGACAATATCGCCTTTCGTGTTTTATTCGAAAGCTCTAAAGATTAATGTTTAACATTCTAGCTTCTAAAGTTTAATACATTTTTTGGCAATCAAAGTGATCAATATCTGGCGCCGTGACAAGTTGGTTGATGGTGAGTAATACGGTCGTTTATATTGTCATGAAAAGAGTTGTTATAGCAGCTGGTTTCTCGTATAATTATCTCATTCAAATCTTAAAACAAATCATTATGTAAGTGACCAGTAACTATCACGATAGAGAAATGGTTCGGCAAGCAATGCTTAATTTTGTTATGCTCTAGCTGCTACTTTTTATTCATCATATAACCTTTGGTCAAGCAGATGCGGGCAAACGTAGACTCAGATACTCCACTCACAAAATAAAATTGATTTTGGAACACCGTTAATTGAATTCATATATAGTTGCCGCGTGATGGTTGATCCTCATTTAATATCAATAAAAGCAAGAAGGATCAATGACATAGCTTTGGACAGCTCTTATTTTGGTGTGCTTTACTGATGACGAATTCGTGCCTAATTAAGGCTTCGTGGATAAGAAAAGTGCCACTATACTTTACCGGCCAGAAAGGTCGTGTTCAAAGTAATAACATCTTTTAATATTTCCAAATCTGTGGTCGCTATTGCGTTGTTAGAGGCTTCAGAGTCACACTTAATTGTTACACTTGACTATTTTGCGCATTTTTATTCCAGATAATAACGAAGGCAATTTCCTAGATCTCATAAGTGAAATAATCCAATCAATGAAAAGTGGACTACAACACAACTTAAAATTATGTTTTACTAGTTGATTACTGCTTAAATTACTATGAACGGCAGTTCCAAAACTAAAAAGTTGTAGGATAAAAATGAATAAAAAATGTATTAAATTTACATTCAATGACTTTTATTTCAAATGAAGAGAGACATAAATAAAACTATTTAATTACGCAATTGCATTTTCTTAATAATGTCTTACAACAATTATTTTAAAGAGGAGTTAATATTTAAACTACCGGTATGGATGCTTTACAAAGGAATTAAGAAATTTATTTGATTTGATTTTTATTTGATTTGCTATTAAGAAACGTATTTGATTTGATCAGTTATTGTTATAATAACAACATTTTCTTATAAGGAAACGTTACTCTGCACACATCTTGTATATAAGGAAACGTTACTCTGCACACATCTACATCGGCCGCTAACTCAAACATGATAGATAAGTGAACGTCAACCACTGTGTCAAACATGTCAGTTGAGTTAGCGTCTGCCAATAACTAAAACATGTTGTTTGGTTAACTTTCATCACTATATCAAACATGTTAGTTGAGTTAGCGTCTGCAACTCACTAAAACATGTTATTTGAGTAAACTTCCACCACTATATCAAACATGTTAGTTGAGTTAGCGTCTGTTACTTACTAAGACAAGTTATTTTGGCAAGTGTTAGCCACCAACTGAAACATGTTAGTTGAGTTAGTGTCGGAAAAGTTATAATCTTGTTGTAACCGCTGACTTGCTGCCTAGAGTGGTTACGTACCATTCTAGCAATGGTCTTCACGTTTCCTGACTTCGTAATTCACACAAGGACATGGCTAATGAAACTTTGATAACTGAACACAGAAAATTTTAATACCAACAAATTTAGCAAATGTTCGCAAAACAGGCTTCAAGCTAAAGTCACAGGCCTAATGCCGCAGGTTGAAATTATTTTGCATCCAGGTCTGCAAAAACTTAAAATGCAATTACGTATAATGATAAATCCTACTACAATTTAAATTAGACAAAATAACAATATGACAAATGCTCTGCATCCCCGCACCATACGGTACTGGTCTGCGTCGAGATCAAAAGTGACGCGTGGAGACGGAGTGATGCTGAAAACCACTCATAATAAGCAAATGCTACACGAGATGCCTCGAAGCTGCCGCTACACATTTGTTATTTGAAAATTCACTTTATTCAGCAGGAATTTGTAAATATAATGCAAAAAATATGTCTACTACAACATTGAAATATCTTAGAAGATAAAATTATTATTTTACATTGAAAAATGATGAAAGTAAAATGCTACAATCACGCAAAATTCCCCGGCAGAAAAATTAAATAGAATGTAAAAACTCTGCTAAAACTTGAAAGCTGCTATAATTGCAGCTAGATTCAAGATATTCATGAGCAAAAAAGTGAGATTGAGTGAAAGGAAAAACCAAATATTACATTGGTAATGCGAAGAAAAATTGTAGTTAATTAGTATCTAATATTTTCTTTAGTCGGCGATTCGCAATACTCTGAAGGAAACATTGCCTCGCTGCTATTAAATAAAATTTCTCAAAAAACTTGTCATACTTGCTATCGGAAAGTTGGAATATTGCGCTAGAGCAGCCCGCCATGAGAGCTACTCAATCAATTTCTGATGAAATTCTGGCAACCATATAACTAGATATAGCGAGTAAAATGTCGTGGCTTCCGCACTACCGCAATTTCTGCGCGGTAACCACCACACAAAGCCTAAGTGATCTACAGTCGGCAGTACACGAAGGATAAATAAGGACACCTTTTCTTTGGGTTCTTTAACTGTAAATACATGCGAATCATGAAAGTCATATAACAATGCAAACGTATAATTGAACGGAAGAGCACATATGAACAGGGCCACTGGCACAGGTGAGAGCAGACGATTGACTGACTCCGCTATCGAAAATATGGCCTCAAGAAGTCTTTTTGTGGAGAACCATTTGGCCAGTTCACTTTGAATAATACAATTTATTCAGACCCTAAATTCTTAATAATTATTACTAGTCTACGTCAATTATGGTGTGGGAACCACAACAANACATGACAAATGCTCAGCATCTCCGCACCATACCGTACTCGTCTGCGTAGAGATCAAAAGTAACGCGTGGAGACGGAGTGATGCTGAAAACCACTCATAATAAGCAAATGCTACACGAGATGCCTCGAAGCTGCCGCTACACATTTGTTATTTGAAAATTCACTTTATTCAGCAGGAATTTGTAAATATAATGCAAAAAATATGTCTACTACAACATTGAAATATCTTAGAAGATAAAATTATTATTTTACATTGAAAAATGATGAAAGTAAAATGCTACAATCACGCAAAATTCCCCGGCAGAAAAATTAAATAGAATGTAAAAACTCTGCTAAAACTTGAAAGCTGCTATAATTGCAGCTAGATTCAAGATATTCATGAGCAAAAAAGTGAGATTGAGTGAAAGGAAAAACCAAATATTACATTGGTAATGCGAAGAAAAATTGTAGTTAATTAGTATCTAATATTTTCTTTAGTCGGCGATTCGCAATACTCTGAAGGAAACATTGCCTCGCTGCTATTAAATAAAATTTCTCAAAAAACTTGTCATACTTGCTATCGGAAAGTTGGAATATTGCGCTAGAGCAGCCCGCCATGAGAGCTACTCAATCAATTTCTGATGAAATTCTGGCAACCATATAACTAGATATAGCGAGTAAAATGTCGTGGCTTCCGCACTACCGCAATTTCTGCGCGGTAACCACCACACAAAGCCTAAGTGATCTACAGTCGGCAGTACACGAAGGATAAATAAGGACACCTTTTCTTTGGGTTCTTTAACTGTAAATACATGCGAATCATGAAAGTCATATAACAATGCAAACGTATAATTGAACGGAAGAGCACATATGAACAGGGCCACTGGCACAGGTGAGAGCAGACGATTGACTGACTCCGCTATCGAAAATATGGCCTCAAGAAGTCTTTTTGTGGAGAACCATTTGGCCAGTTCACTTTGAATAATACAATTTATTCAGACCCTAAATTCTTAATAATTATTACTAGTCTACGTCAATTATGGTGTGGGAACCACAACAAAAATAACACGGAAAGCGAGAGTAACACGGAAATTCAAATAATCAAACACCACGAATAGTTGTGCATATCAACATCACGATCACTGGTTGTTGCATGACTTGCATCTGAGTGTTCGTCTCTAGTAGCCAATTAATCAGTTCCAAGGAACTTGATCTATATTCGCTTGACAGTACACGGTTTGTTTCCAGTTTTCCAGGCAATCATGAAAGAGCTCTTAAATTCATAATGGCGTTCACGGCCAGTCCCCGCACCTGCACCTCCGTCTCGGCGCCGCGCATCGTTATGACGACCGCCTCGGTGGCCGCCACGACGACCAGCAAACACCGCAGCGACTCCCGGCAGATTTTCATGCCGGCTGGTTTCTGTGTTATTGATCGCCGGTAGGATATTTCAACTTCAAAGTTAAATACTGGCTCATTAAATGTAGGACAACATTAAACTTAATTTTCATGGGGCGGCCGGCAGCTAGAACGCGGTCTGACAATTTTTTCACCATTATTTCGAAAAGTGTTGTAGTGTTGTTGAAAAAAACTAACACGGTGCTGAAAGTATTTCTTCAAATGAAATGGCTTGAGAATAAGATTTGAAGGAGGAAGCATACGAACAAAATTGATGTGAAAACTGTTCACACATTCACACCTCACACGGGTCACAATGAGTTGACTAGATTCAAAATGACACAGCGGTTGGAAATAATTTGTCATTGTAATGAATTTAGTTTAGGGATTTTGAAGCAGATGTTTGGGCAACATCAACTAAAGTATTGGAAGGACTTGTCTTACGATTTGGCCATTCGTTGATTCTTACTAAAGCCAGCCGCTTGTCTTCTTGCTCTTGGTAAGCGTCTAGGTTTTCTAAATTGCAATAGAATAACTGTGAGAATATGTTTAGAATATTGTGTACTAATCTAGTAATTAGTGTCCAATTAATTTAAAGAAATGCGTGTTTATTTATAGGAGAACATTCCTCCTCTGTTCTGCTGTTCTACTTAGTAAACTTGTAACTTGGACCAAGCCTGAATAAACCTAAAAATTCATCGGAAGTTACCGTCAATGAATCGATAAACTCGTCTGTTTAAACTTGAACGAATAGAAACATTACAGTCATCATTCGCAATCGTTAAAAAATTCAAAGGATACAGAGTGAGTTAATTGGGTAATTTAGCCGGAATAGCAGTAGAACGATTGCCGTAATGATTGCTCACTCTCATCGATGTCTCACCGGTCGGACATTCATCAACAACTCCAGTGACAGGAATTAATGCGGATACAGAATAAGGACTGATATTTTAAAAGATGTTTTGCAATATATAGACCAGAAATTAATAAAAAAACATGAAATGTGTGGAACGTCGGTGAGCAAAAATGGTGCAAAAATTGAAGAAATTGTTCATTCGTTCATGTCATGGGATTCTAAATAGTAAGAATTTTCTACTGAGAATTCGGTTTGTAGGCATTTTTCACAATACAGTGAAACCACCACAGAAGAACAATATTAAGCTACACCTACGCAACTGAATCAATGTAAAATATTTAGTCTGAATATACTACTCGTGCGTTAAAAATTACAAATAGCATATCAGAGGCAGTCTCTTCACCTTATTAAGTAAATTTAGGAAGCAAACCAACCGAGCCTTCCCGGACTCGAACATGAGAGCTTGTTAATACCTTGCACATCTCTATAGCATTGACGTTGCAGTTCACATGCCTTGTATAACACTTAACGTGGGTGGAGTTGTTATAAGATCGCGCCGCGCAATTGATCAACGTATGAAACATTATAGGAAGTCAGAGACTTAAAAAACTTCTTCTTGCTGACGCTGATCGATAGATAGCGAATGACTTGCACTGTTTACTTGTCAGTGATTTGTAAATACTACATATACTCTAATGACCAAATTAATTATTATATATTAATTATCAATAATATACTCAGAAATAAATAAACATTCTCGAATGTGAAAGAAAAATCAACTGAGAATGGATTAAAAACATTCGTCACTAATATTGAATTTGAAAGAAGTGCCAATAAATCTGCCTCTATATAGAGTTCAACAACGCTAAGTAGGCACGCAACAAAATTAACTCTGCATATGGATGTTGCCGAACGACGAAGACTATTCAGTAACTGTTTGGCCTCAATGAAAAATGAACTTATTCGTCGTGTGAAGTTTGTGGTCAGGAGCCTGTTATAGGTATGAATTTAGGCAAATGAATTGCTGGCTTTCTGGTTTGATGTTGTTAATATTGATGTTTTATTCATATATATTTTCGTGCAGTATAGTTATTATAGGCTTTACTCCTATAAAACTTTTGATAAACTTGAGGAAATACGAGACATTTAACCTATCATGATTGATCGAGATGCAATAATGTTTCCAATGAGAAATAATGTCTAATCCGAAAAAATTGTTTTCTCTACTTTAAATTTAGTTTCGAACAGAAACCAAATTTGCTAAAAATTCATACTTTCTTCATGTGAACAACATCTATATTATTTTGAAATCCTAGTTAAGTTGTTGAAAAATACACCATGAGATCGAGGCATGAAATGAAACATTTCTAACGATAGGATTTCATATTAAATTAGTGACATTTATTTGTGGCAAATTTTCAGCTCTAGGTCTAATTCATCGGAAAAATTAGTGCGGTCGAACTAAGAACTGGTAAAATTTAATTTAGTAGTTTATTTGGGCGATAATTTTGGTATGAAAGGAAAGAAAGAGGCAACTGTCTTCTGGAGTTATATTCAGAAGCATAATAACTACAGTGAGAGTCGCAGTAGTTTAGGTGCTGAGCATGTAATATATTACAGAAAACTTTAACAAAGCTTAAACTGTTATTGTAGGCATCGTTATTTGTTGTACGAATGTATTGATTTTATTCTTACATAATTTCTTAACGATTGTCCCTGACATTGCCTAAGGCAATAAATTCCGTTCGGTAATTAAAATTCATCAATTGACAAGTTTCCCGCAACATGCAGATTCGTAGAGAAAAGCATGAACCACTCTGCATTAGATAAAATAATTTAGGGTCTATTGATATAGTGCAATGGCAATCGCGAGGACGATAGATGCATTTGCGTATCGATCCTCTAATTTTTAAAATCCATAAACCGTGCTTATTTTGGCTTCTCGGTCATTGGATGCATCATTTGAAAAAGCCAATGTTTTCGTAGCCAGTTAATCAATTCCAAGGAATTTGATCTAGGTTTGCTTGACAGTACACCGCTTGATTCCAATCATTTGGGCAGTCACAAAAGTCTCCATCCCACATGTGGTAGTGCTTGTTGGGATAATCATCGTTTTCAATGACGGTCTTGCCAAAGTTGACCTTGGTTGTCTTTGTGAAGTCCATGCCATTCGCCCAAGTGTAGCCCGTAGAAGCAATCCCGCTAAGACCGAGATGGAAGGGGCCTGCAGATTAAAGTTTTAAAGTTTAAAATTAAACACAAATATTATAAAATATCGTAACAAATATCACTTTTCCGTGATCGCCTAGGTAGTTTCTGAGCTAGGTCAAATATTTCAGCTTAAGTCTAACTAATGTGTAAACGTTAACCGAGACAAAAGTCCCTGTCAAAATTCAGAAGTAGCTGTCGTTCGTTTTTCGGTTTGCACTCTCGCCTTTGAGCTGAATCGTGTGTGAAATGGCCGCCTTCCCAATTCAGCCGCCAATAGAAGCTATTTTGTGTAGTTCCATGGTAAAAAATATTAGGGTCAAATGACACATGAAATCAGCGGCTGGTCAGGCCACCATTGGCTTACCCTGATCAGTAGCTGGCATAAGTTCTTAGAACTAGCGTGATAAGCCCCTGCCAAGTCCTGACGCTGCATGTGCATTGTGCATGGGTACGAACTTATCAACACGCGAGTGTTTCAACACTCTTGCATTGCGTGTACGGCAACATGCTTGCGTTGCGTTAAGTTCAACATGCTTGCATCGAGTGCGTGTTGCGCACGCGAGAGGTGTGTGAGATTCATCAAGCGTGCAATGCGTGTCTGTCAACGTGCGTGCTTTGCGTATGCATAGAAAAACTCGTGAACATTGCGTTATCGTCAACACGCTTGCGTTACTTTTATGTCAATAGGGTTGCTACTAGTGATCGCCTATACGCGTTTTCAGCAGCGCAAGCGTGAACAGAGTTATCTTCAATACGCGATCTAACGCGAACATTGCTTTTCTGTTAACACGCTTGCGATGTGCGAATATGTACAACAACACGCGTGCATTGCGTTATCTTGAACACGCTTGTGTTACTTCCATGTCTACACATGTGCGTTGTGTTCCAGCAACAAGCGTGTATTGTTTTTGCGGCAACACGCGCAAATTACAATTACACACAAGGCTTCAAAACCCTCGCTTTCGAGGCAAGACTGACAAACAACCCACAAAATACTCCCTGTTCAAAGGTGGGGGTACCCACTAACCCCCACTACCCCCGACGCTCATGTGTCAAACTGTCAGTAGTTTGGTGCATTTCGTCGTGTGTGGATGATAATTAGACATGCTTTTCGTTTCTATCGTGTATCCTTAGTGTAAATGGCGATGCAGGCTAATAGAAAACAATAAAGTTTCTTAAGGCTGAACATGTAAGGTGATGGAATCGGTTATGAGGGATAGGATTATAGATCACTTGACTGTTAACCATCTTCTATCAGACTGTCAGCATGGCTTTATTGCTGGCAGATCATGCACCACTAATCTCCTGTCTACCTTGAATAATTGGACTCGCCTGCTGGATGAAAGGGTGCCAGTGTAGTACCTAGATACAGAAATGATGAAGCTGTTGTTCACCTCTGTCGTGCGCCCAAACCTAGAGTTTGGAAACGTTGTGTGGTCACCGAGACTTGAAAAGGACAAAAATTTAGTTGAGAGCGTTCAAAGACGTGCAACAAGGATAATACCAGGATTAAAGGGCAAGTCTTATGAAGAAAGATGGAAGATTATGAAGCTTCCCAGTCTCCGTTATCGTTGCCTGCGTGATGACCTCATTGAAGTACACAAGTATACTCATGGTTTGTACAAGGTCACAGAAGGATTACTAGAATTTGAAACAAGAACCAACACCAGGGGCCACAGCTATAAACTAAAAAAACTGCGGTTCAACTTATCCACGCGACAACATTTCTTCTCGCTTCGAGTCACTGACATGTGGAACAGCCTCCCTGAAGATATAGTTGACGCTCCGAGTATGAACGCGTTCAAGAACAGACTAGACAAGGCCATGCATGAGCATATGTTCAGTCTTAAAATGCCTCGTACCCTACGGAACATCTGATATCTAGAAGTGATTTTAAATCTACCGTCCGTAAGGCCAGTCTAGTCAAGAAAAGTACAAGAATCGGCAACAGGCCTATTTATTTAATGCCGAAGATACTATACTATGTTAATCTAGGAATCTTTTGAAACACAACTTCCCAAGTGTTTAATGTCCAGTGCCTCCTGAAGTGAAGTTCTTGGGCGGTTGCAATACCGGTAAGGACGACATTTAAGAACACATAATCGAGCTTCAAGATTTTTGCTGGCATTTTTTAGCAGAAAATTTTAACTTGGGTATATTGACACGAACGTGTTATTCAGCTGCTCGTGTTTTAAAACTCGAGGTTATAATTTCTGATTCACCAACCAAGACATCAGGGTCGTTTGTGGACTGTGGAACCGAAAGCTTAGATTCGTCAAGTCCATTAACGTTGCGTGCGCAAGTTAAGTAGTGGCGCCTAGCAACCTTACCAACTGGTCGTCGGACAGCTGGCTGATGACGGTACACGTTCCAACAGGGTTACAAAGAAAAAGCACATTTGTAAGAACCGTTCCGTTATTGTGAACTCTCTTGTGTGAAATCAAACTATTATTATGAATTGGATTAAAATTGAGCCCTGCATTAAAATTGAGTCTTGTAGATACACTTGACTGTGTCTTGTGAAGTTGTGAATGTTGTTAGAAAACTTTGAGTTACAGGACTGATTATTGCGTGAAAATGAGTGGTACTGGTGTTTAAGTGATGGAATGTTTAATTCTTATTGTAAGTGGGAGAATGGTACTGACTGGTGAATTGGAAGAATTTTTTTTTACTTTTTGAATGGAGAATGTTTGGTAGTGATGAATGCCAGATAACTGATACTGGTGAATTTGAGATTAATGAGAGAATGTTTGATACTGGTTAATGTAAGAGGATGTTTTGCGCGTGTGTATTTCGAGAGTTTTAGGTACACAGGATTGGAAAAAATTGCCTTACCGCGAATAATTTCACAATATTTTAGGTACTTCATACCTGGAAACAGGATTTGGCTACTAGCCTATATTGAATCTGCGCTATGTTGGAATGGTTAGAATTAACATTAAGCTCTGTAGGTACAAAAGGCTGTTGTTTGCTAATATGATGGGAGAATTTTGAGGACTGATTCAACTGATTATTGCGGGAGAATGCTTGACAGTATATGTGAATATTTGGTACTGGCGAATATGGGAGAAGGTTCAATACTGGTTAAGGTGAGATAATGTTTTGCTCTGCCATACGTGGAGAATGTTTGGCATCGCTAGTACCGCAATAGGTAGGAGTGTTTGGTACGGGTAAATGTGTAGAATGTTTCGTACATGGATGATGTGGGATAATATTGAGCGGTGTTGAATATTGGAGTATGTTGATAGTTGAGCGATTTTGCATAATGGATAATGTTTGGTTTTTGGCAATGTGTGAGAATGCTGATTGCTGGTGAATATTGAAGATTGTTTTGCTCGGGCAATGTGAGAGGATCTTACTTTATGGTAAATATAAGAGAATGTCGTGGGTAATGTGGAAAGTTTGGGTTGCAAGTTGGATTAACTGATATTATTCCCGTTTCAAACTCGCGTTTACTTGCAACTTGCTTCATTGTGCCGCGATGATACTTGTCTAGTCTGCTCATATAAATATATAACGTACAACACTTAAAAATGCCTCCTCCCTTCTCCCCATAAAGTGGAGAAGGGAGAGGGCATTTTTTAACACATTCTCCAGATTCGGCCGTGTCTGTCCCGAACTTATCAGGTACCAAATACGAGCGCCCCGCAGTCACCCCACGGTTGTCAGGGAATTTGCCGGATCCTAATCAGGTGATTAAATCCCTTGTACAACCAGAACCTAAAGCAGACATAGAGCCGCTAATTTACACCGCAAGGCGAGCTTGGGGCGTCCTTGAGCCAGCGGCTGACAGGAATCAAAATTTTGATAGGGGTTAAACATGTTAAGTTAAAATCCGGCAAACTGACGTTCAATCTAGTGTTGTAAATGTGTTCAGGTGTTCGTCTCCGGTTCCGTTGTTAACCTCGTATCCAGTTCTTAAATCTCATTCTTACTTGTTTACCTCGTGCCTGGTTATTTATTTCGAGCTCAGTAATTTATCTCGTACTCATGCAGTCTTTCTTTCTTTCTTTAAAAAAAGTATATAAAAGTCATTATAAAAGTCATTTTCTTCGTTTCCGATTTTCTTGCCTAGCGTCCTATTTTTTCCTATTGCTTGATGCGATCTTATCTGTTTCGTGCTTATCATGCAATTTCGTTAACCGAGTTTTTTGTAGAAGGAGCTTCCGACGATGGCGGTGTGCTGAGTCTGCGTGATGATGACGGGCAAGTGGAAGCCTGGCCATTCCTCACACACGTTCTTGGCGGCAGAGTAGAGGTTGGTTGTGGTCTGGTAGAAGTAGTAGAGGCCGTCAGCCAGCCGGACGATGTCTTTGCTCAGGACCGCAGATGGAACTGTAAAAGTATATATTTTCCGCTAACTGCGACTATAAATAGGGAACTAATATAAATTTTGTATTACAGCACGCGCTCCTGGGATTAGCCGCACGTGTCGAGAGCTTGCTAAACTTTTTTTGAACATTCCTAATAGCAACTGAAATAAAAAAAAGATGGTTGCCTTCATTCCGCATTTATTCCTGATCTCTAATTTAAATATTCAAGTAAAAACCATTATGATACAATTCAAAAATGGCAATGAAATAGATAAAAGGGTTTCATTAACTGGGTTTACGATAAAAGTACCTATAAAATAATTGAAACGCAGAAAATGTAGTTGTAAACTTGATTTATTATGTACATGAAGTAAATATGAGTAATAGGCATTATTAAAGCTCGGTTCTTGCTTGAAATTGAGCAGGTATTTAGAAATTATCACTTTGCATGACCAAAAGTGGAATCAAAATTGCAAAATTTTCATCGATTGCTGGGATGTCGCTTGCCGCCGTGATTTCGCACTGCTGATCAAATGGATACTAAAATACTGATACCTTTATGGTTATTTCTTTTGTCTATCTTTATATCCGCTTGGGATTTCAGTTTCTAAATATAGTTTCTAAATATAGTTGTACGCAAATTGATCTGATGTGCTTCGGTGTGAAGTGCAACACCTTCTGAACTACAGTAACTGAGCGCGGTGGCCGGATTATTTTTGTGTGTAGAAAATCAAGCATCAGTATTTTTTTATGATTTAAATAATCAATTGATCGCAATGATAGAGTGAAATTGAAGCATGAATGAACTGTTTCTAAAATTCACGTTACAGAATGATACTTGAAAATTTTTTCTAGAAGCTCTGTGAGAAACTCCTAATTTCTCACCCTCAATTTGTATGTATGCTAGGGTTTATTTATGTGATCTATTGTTAGCTTAGAATTGCTGTTGATTTCGCTTCTCTAACGTCATCTGGAGAAAAAGTATTTAGTCGCGATCAGGGGTTCTTCCGCTGGTCTTGGAGGGTCTTCATCATCATCAGTAACCAATTGCGTCAAAATATATTTGCCGACAGTGCCAGTCCAAAGTTATCGCTGTGTACAAATCTCTATGCAATTCATTGCTTTTAGTTCAAAACATAACTGCGTTTTTTGAACCGGTGACAAGTTACCGCAGTCAAAGTTCTTACATCTTGCTATAAACCTGTTTCTCTATCCCTTGTTTTGTATGAATGTCGTGTGAATTTCGTTTTATTTTTTTTTTTTCGCTTATGAATTCATTTATTTAATCTGTTGGGTAGTTGGACTTAGTTTAAGGATACAATCAAATGTATTCAAATTTCATGCTTTAAATTAAAATACTAATTCTACCAAATCAAATCAAAATCAATCCTTATTTAATGTTCTTCGCTCTAGAAGTGCGTTATTTTCTGTACGTTACATGCGAAGATCATTATTTAAACCTTAGTCTTAAGTCTTTATCTCAAATTTCTAAAGCATCAAAACCTTCTACTGTGCTTGCTATTTTTCCCGTCCAACTTCCCACCCCTTGAACTGATTTCCGCTATTTTTCTCAAATTATTCTTCCGTCATAAAGTGATCACCACACTGGGCATTTTAACCTCAGGTTCGTAGTGTTTTCAGTGCAAAAGTGAAATTTTGATCATTTATTTAAACAATAATTTGTTGAATTGGGCATTTTTATCAAGATTTATAATTTAAATTTATTTCGTCACAGTATACCTTAATCCGATCATGAGACTGTCCGGGTTAACATTATTTGTACGCTACGCATTCGTCACCACTTTCTTTCATCGAGTGACCAACCCGCCATCTTCATCCTCATCATCATGTGCTCCATGTACTGAAGATTGCACTATTGGATTCGGTTCTTATTGACTAAATATTTTCGCCATTACTATGAAGATAAATCATTCGAACTCAAACTCAAAATTTTGTTTGATAAATTAAAAAAAAGCTTCCTAGATTATTTCATTGATTAACTCCCTGTCGATTGTGTGAAAACCTCACAGCTCGGGGAGACACATAAATATCAAATAAGAACAGTTAAAGCAAAATAACCATTTATAACAAATATATATTTTCTTAAATAACATAAAAATTCATGAGAGCGTTCCTAAAAAACGATTTCAATCATTATTACTTGCACTGCATTACCACTGCTGATTGCGGTGTAGCGGTAGTGGTAGACGGCGTCAGGATCCTCCTCAGTGTTGGTGAGGCGGTCGCCCACCAGCAGACGACACTCGCTGCTGGCGGCTTTGTAGGAGAAACTCAAACACGGCGGCCACGCGCGACATGCTTGGCGGCACTGGCCTGGGGAGAAGGAGGCAAAAATATTATGTATGAGAATGGCAGAATTTTATATTTGTTTGTCAGCCTGCGCACGAATCGAATGTAAACGTACGAATCAAACGTGAGCGCATGAATAGAATGTTCAGCGTATGCGGGTATGTTCGTGGCTGTGTTTGTTGCCTGGCACTATTAATATATAGGGGCGTTTCAGGCGTGAATCCACAAATCTAATCGTGCCTGGAAATTACCAGAAACTGAAATTTCATTCTCAGTGGGAGAATAAGAAAAGATTGGAGAAAATCAGATGAAAATTGAAATTTGTTTTTACTGTTTGTAGTTATAAATTTGATTAATTGAGAATTTAATTGATAAGACGAGAGTAAAATAGAGCCCAATTTTCATATAACATGTGGATTGAAGGTGTATTTATTCACAAGCCATATTATAATTAGAAACAGAATTTGGGATAATGGGAAAGAGCGGATCGCGATTAAAAAATAACTGGAATTATTAAGCCCGGACAACGCTGTTACTTTTTTTCATGGTCAATTTCGCTCATAAATTCTTTTCCTCAGATGAAGGAAATCACTCTAATGTTACACTGGCTACGAGTGGCGCACGAAAAGAGATGAGAATCAATAAATGAAGCATTAATACTACATGTTCTCTCGTGTGTTCACTCAGGTAAAAAAATAGTATTCATTAGAAATAAATATTATTTATTTATTCGCGATATTACAAACATTTTAATGTCCATAAAGCATGAATTCTCAAGTTTTCAACCGGCCGACATTCCACGTCACAAAAGTTAGTTTTCATTGGAGCGCTTATAATCGATATGTTGAGTGTGAAACTTTTTAACAAGCGTATACATCAGTATGTGGTATCCGCCTGGCTAGCAGTTCAAGTCTACACTTGAATATGTAGTTCAATTCTACACTGAAGTCTACACTAAATAATTATATTTAATTATCAAAATTGCTCAGGATAGAAAGTTAAACATTCCTTGCTGCAGTTGTAGCTCATGCTTAATGCATACATCGATGAAAATATTACTTGTTTATATACTTTGGACGCGGTTTAGGGCTATATAAGGGAAGAAGGTTATTCACCAATTGCCATTAGGCAATTTAGGCAAAAAAAAAAACTTATTTTGTTAAATAAAAAAACTTAGTTATTTCGCACCAAGCGGTCAAAGTAAACTACAGTTAACTTATATTAGGTTCATGAATTATAACTTTTGGAAAATGAATATCATTTTCAACTCACACAGAGTTTTAGCGGAAAGTTTCTGGTGCGGTGCACTGTTGTTCACGGCCAGTCCCCGCACCTGCACCTCTGTCTCGGCGCCGCGTATCGTTATGACGACCGCCTCGGTGGCCGCCACGACGACCAGCAAACACCGCAGCGACTCCCGGCAGATTTTCATGCCGGCTGGTCAAAAGGAATGAGAGGAAAAGTAATCCAGTCACAGGCTTTTACCGCTAATTTCTGATAAATTTCACCACTGATTTAGAATAATTTATGTTAATAGTAATAAAAAATGAAAGTGGAATTATTATCAATTAAGATTCCATAATAATTCTGAATAAAAACAAGGCGGTATACAAAAATCTTCCACTGAAATGCTGAAAGAATATGTATAGGAGGAAGAGAAGAAGAACTATCCAATATTCATAATAGAGGAAGTCACGAAGCTTTGATTGATCAGATGAGTTTTGGAAACAAAATCTTCACATCACTAGGAACATATAAGGTAAGTATGAGTGCTTCTGTGGTTATTAAATGATTTCGAAGAAATTACAGGGTAAAATTTCATAGTGAAGACAGAAAACTCCATGACGCACAAACATTGTGAAATTTTATATAATAAGAATACTCTAAAATCTAGAAACGATTTTAAACCTACCGTTCGTTGAAAACATTTGATTAAATGGCCAGTTTTTTAGATCTGCGAACTAGTCAAGAAAAGTACAAGAATCGGTGACAGGCCTATCCAGGCCTATTCCTCAATGCCGAAGATACTATACTATACTATACTAATACTCATTTTAGTAGATAACAGTTTAGGTTCAAAAGGCGCTATGGTCTGATATATCTGATGGTGTAATCGTAATTTAATTGTTTATTAATTTATTGATTCAGCCGAAACAGTGATGGAACGCTAGTCGCAATAATTGATAATCAAGTCGATGTCTCACTGCTCTGAAATTAATGATTGAGTTGAATGGCAGGAATTTGTGTGGTCACAGAATAATTAATAATATTTAGAAACATGTTCCAAACACTGAAAAGCTACCGAAGAGCTTCAGTTCACTAAAATCGTGTGAAAACTTAATGAATTGCTTTTCCAGTCACAAAAACGAAGTGAATACAAACTGAAAGAATTTATGCAGAACAGCGGCTGAATTTGGATTTTTGGACCCTGAAGAATAACTGTTACGCAATAACACCAACTTTGACAAATAAAAATATAGGCATGAACTATTTGTTTCTTTCGTGAACTCTTGAAAAATATTCTAGCGTGTTACAAATTATGATCGTATTTAAGGCTTTCTCTTCAACTTACTTGGTAAACGTTGTAAACTCGCCTTATTTCATACAACCTTTTGACTAGAACTGGCAAGCTCCCTAGCTTCTGCGTCACTACGGTAGCAATGACGAGATTAAGTGTGAACACTGCACACTGAGCTGCGTCAATCAGAGACTGGGCAGCTGAACTTATCATCTGAAACATTAAAAAGTCAGCGAGTTAAAAAAAACTTCTCATACCTGACCTTGATCGACAGCAAATAATCTTTTCTTCATGTCTGATCGGTGATTGGTCGGTCCGAAAACAAATGACTGTGTGGACAGCCATCACGCTCGGTCAATGCTATGCATAGATTATGAATATCGTTGGAATACGTTATGAACATCACATACTCAGAAAAAAATTGAGAACTTTGTTTAAATATCTAGGCACTTCTTGCGTTATTTTCCAGAGTATGTGCGTTTATGACACGTGTTTTCGTGAAGAAATCTTACTTCTCTGAGAGAAGCAAGGCTTCGTTAATTTTATAATTTATCGTTTAGAATTTTTATATTTTGAATGAAAATCTTATCTTCTAAACATGAACTAGTACAGAATTTAATTTTTCGCGCGACATTTAATATTGATAATCGATGTTATGCTACATTTATTACGATGAACTAGTTATCCTTTATCATCGTTCCCATTGTTCCGCAATTATGACAGTATATAATTCCAAAATTAGTATCCAGAAATCATTTAAAAAAATATAATTCACACGAAGGCGTAACTGAAGAACAGAAATTAAAACTTATCTCAATAAAAAAAATATATAGGAAACAAACGCATTTATGTGAACTTTAAAACTTTTTAATCATAACTAATTTGGAACTTTGTCACGAACATTTTATTTTATCAGACGATCATCACTGGCTGAAGTTGAACGGGTCAATAAGCGCTTACCGGCTTAACCACAGGTATGGACCTTGAAACGAGAAAAAACATAAATCGACTTTGGCTGTAATGAATTCTGAAATTATTTATCGTTAGAAGTTGGTGGTCAGTTGTGTGCTTAAATTTACATTTCTTAAGTTTTTATCAACGATCATAAAGTTGATTCGTATAATAAATTATTTAATGTTTGGCCGAGAACGTAAATACTGTGTTGCTACCTGTACTGAGAGACACATTTTTTTGGAAAAATTAGTAAAATTTAATTTCAAAGTCATTTTTCAAGCACAGGTAAATCAAATCTTAGAATAAATGCACGAGTTCTAGGTACGAATGCTTCCTCATTACGCAAACGATGAAATTATTGTACTTTTATACGTTTACACACATGCAGATGTATAGAAATATATGCAAGTACATATCAAACGCTGTGCAGATAGATCGAACATGAGGCTTTTTTTGAAAATCGAATTTGGAATTCCACTGCTATAATATAGTAAGTTTTATTGCCGGTAAATATGCCCAACAAAATTTTTACTGTTTAGTCTACGGCCCCAAAGTGATAATCGAACGCCCAACGGTCGGAATAAGAATCCAAGTTTATCGACAAACATTTTGGTTCTCAGAACAGCAATCAAAGTATCCGTATAGTCTGTCGTAAAAGAGGCCTATGGAATTACATCAGAATGAGATCACTAACCCACGTTGTCGCTTGTGTCCGCTAAAGTTGGTTGGGTCAACACACTAGAGGCTTCGGCAAACAGAGTTATTAGGCTTTTATGGAGTGAGGCGTGAATGGTTGCGGTCACATCACCGCCATCAAACGGTCATCGCGAACTACTGTTGCCTTTTTCTTTGCTGTCGTCCTAAAAAATACATTTGTTCCAGTAGCTTAGATCCGCTCTGTCCTTTGAATCGTTGTGTACTTGGAGGTACAGAGTGAGAAATTTTTTTTCCGAAGTACGGGTACCGGAAAGTTGCAGGGTGAATCGATGGAAATGCACTCATGACTTTTCAATAGCACCTTACTACAATATATCGTTTGGTCTCGTGATCCTATCTAGAAAGCCTGCGTATTCAATTGTTTTCAGTGATATTGAACAGGTTCGATTCTCAAGTCAAACAGCTTTATGTTGTACATGAAGTCCTCATGAAACGTTTAAAAAATTTTAATATAAAAATTGATAATCAAAAAATGTTAGGCGAGTGATGTTAGCCAATATTTGTCTTTAAAACTCTTAAAGTATTTTCACTGATATTGAAATTTTCAGTCATTGAATACTGAAGTTTAGGTTAACAAATAACGATTTTAGCATTCTTCCACGCCCGTTATTTTACATTACTTTGACTAAAAAAAGTGGATTGAAGATTGAAGATCCACTTGAAAGGGAATTACATATAACATTGAATTGTTCCCCTTGTAGTGTTCCCTCAAGATGTTTGTTCCCACAGAGGCCTAAATAGGCCTACCCTCGTCTCCCTCTCAGCCTACTCTTAAACAAGTCAAATTTCACCATTATTTCAATCCATGGAAATCTTCTCCTCTTTAGATGCCATTACAACACAGAACTTTATTTCCCCAGCCACTCAACGCTGGACGCTTGGTAAGTTCCATGTAAACTTCACAGCTCCAAGAAATAACTTTTTTATGGCTTTCGCCCATAAATGATGAAAGCGGTAATATATAATTTATATATAATATAAGCGGTAGCGGTAATAATATAATATATAAATATATATATTATATACATATTTTATATAATAATAAAATAATATAACAATTATATAAATTTACATTTATATAATTGTGACCTAATAACAGTTTGAATAATTTTTATGAGAAAATCCATAAAATAATTTAACGTGTTGAGAAATTGCATGATTGCATTTCGGTGATTAGTGGTATAATTTCAATTGAAAGCTCCAATAAAAAATTGTAATTTGGAACAAAAACAATAACTGTTTTTAAAAGATTTATTCCTGAAATGATAATTTTTTATGCAAGATTTCAAATAATTTTCGAAAGACAGATCTCATTTTTTATAAACATATTAATTGAGGTCATTAATTTTAAAATAGATACAATGAAATCAGAGCCCATGAAATAATTTGAAACTTTACACTTATCGGACCTATTTTAAAGCTTTCAGAACAATTCAAATTATTTCTCCGCGAGTCGAGCAATAAAATGAGGAATTTTCGCACACATCCACCCTTGCTTGCATACCTCCACTTGGCGGAACTCAAGCGGAATTTTTTTTACAAGGGATCAGAAGCAACAAAAGAGGCCTATTTTATTGGCGAGCCTAGCAAAGGTTTATTAGTGAGGTCCTCATTTTTATTAGCGAGCTCTTGCCTTCTAAAGCAACAATCGGCGGTGGCGTTAGTCACAGCTCAACGATTTTTTTCGCTGGCATCAACAACGTCTTCACAATTTGTAAACAAGGACGACAGAGCGACAATGTAAACAATTGCTAATATCCTGAATGAGTTTTCTACTTTATTGAAAAACAGCTTTATTTTCGTCAATAAAGTATTACATTTTTTTTAACTCGATGAGCTTGATCCTTCCAAATACTGGCTATATTTTGATAAAATCTCGTGATTACAGCAATTGTTGAGAAAAATACTAATTTATTTTAGGCACTCAAACTTAAAAATGACATTCTTTTATTTAGCTCGGTAAAGGAATTCGAAACATAATACATATAAATATAGACAATATTAACAAGAATGTCGTTGTGACGCAGTCCTCTAATGCTTGCGACTGTCACACGGCCTTCTTTTTCCTGCCGCTCTAATATTCAAGACTGCGATTTTATTGCAGTTCCGGTAATTGTTCACGAAAATCACACCTCGTACTTACATTCTTTCCTGTTGTTGACATTACACGCATTTATATTCCAGCTGCCAGTTATATGACTCAATTTATGCATTTATCTTGCCGCCATTAAAACTGGGATGAACTGAGTCATAAATATTGCCTATGCTCATAACCTTATTCTCCGTCCATACTATAGAGAATATTCTGTGTAATAAGGACGATTTTAATGCTGTCCTGGGGTGATGCTCGTCATGTCTCATGCATGAAATTTGCATTGAAAATAGCAAAGGGTTCTGATACACCATCTTTGAACAGTCTGAAGAAGATATATAACCGCTATATACATTTTCTCTATTAATACAATGCAAATCATCATCCCACATATATATATATTTATGATTTCATAAAATGTCTAAAGTTTTTTTTAACGGAAAATACTATAAAATCACGTACATTTATTTTATTATTTCATTAAATTTCTCAAAGTTTTTTTAACGGAAAAGACGAAAAATTTATTCTTGCTGTGGACTAGTCATATATAGAATACTTAATGTTCATAGAATCATATTGAATTCCCGGAAATAAAATGCTTGACAGACCACGCTGCCAAAAACAAACTTCACTTATACACTATTCGACCCACGAGCTTCCTGTTGTTTATTTCAAAGAGCACGTATTATAAAATTTGAATTGACTCCGAAAAGCAATTTAAAAACAGGAGAGTAAATGTGGTTGGCATTTTTACCACCGACTGTGCTCGGGAATTGGGATGTTTTCTGTGAAGCAGCTTGTCTAGAAACAAATTAGAGGAAATATACACGATTTTTGCATTGACAACGAATTTTATACTGACTAAATATAGCAGAACCATCTTGTAAGTTTAATGTTCCTTCAATGAATTCTTAAATGTCTCAAAAACGATGTTTCTTGTTAATTAAAATAATTTTGTGTCTCATGTTGGACACAACAATGCATCTGCTCGGCCCAGTGGCATGTCACTGTCAGTAGCAGCACACGTCACCAGATCTGCTCCCTCATTTGCCCTGCTGGAGGCAACGGCGCTCTGCCTGAGCTGCAGTTATGAAGGCTGAAAGAATCTCTTGTGTTTCCATTTGATAGGTCCTATACCAACATGGTTAAAAAGAGAACTTACTTCATATTGATGATCATCAGTTTGTTCGAGTATTGACTGTTTCAAGGGAAGCAGTACAGCTGATTTGAAAATGTTCTGAAACGTCACAAACTTGTCCGACGAATCCTGTTGATATAATACGTTGAAAGTTGTTATACGTTAGACGTATTAATCGACAACAATTAAGTACACTTAAATGATACAAACGAAAATTCCAGATAATTGATATTAATTAAGATTATAAGAGAGAAAACTACAAAAACCACAATTTCAAAGTTAAAGCATGAGGCGACGCGAGTTCTCCAAGTCCCCTTTCACGCACGTCAGCTCATTTGCATGCACCCCAAAGAGCTGCATAGCGTAACTGCATAGCGCGTATATAAATAACACTTGCTTTTAATTATGCGCTATTGACGCTAAACCCGCACCGCGGAAGTGCCTGAGCTCCAGCACGCGTCATGAGTCAGCCCATGAAAGCAGAGTGCATCCGTCACTATAAGTTCCTTGCTGAGTAACGCCAGTGTATGTAACTGCTGTGAAATAAGCACCAAAAGGCATGAAATGTATACCCTAGGTGCTGATGATGCTATTATATTTATGGTACTGATGCGAGCGCTATTATAAATTGTGCCTCGGTGGTGCAGTGAGTGAGAGTGAATGACGAGTGTTCGCCTGGTGCATTCAGTATGTTATGCAAACACAGCAGGTTATTTAACAAGAAAACATTTTATTTAGAAGTAAACTGTGGTGGTCAAAGATACAAACCTCCAATTAACATAGATTAATTTGATTAATCTAATATGATAATAAATTAAGCATCATTAATAAAATTGAAGATATTTTCTCATCACAATAAGTGATCCACTATTGCTGTACAGCCTCGTCCATCAGAACGGCGATCAGAGAGGTTTAACCCTTCCCGTGATGTTCATTAGCGAGGCTGGCAATCGAATGAACTTGTCGCCTTGTCTGCTAATTTTAGCGGGATTATCGGAGGCCGTCAGAAAGCGATGGTTGGCCGTCTAAAAAAAGTTACTAATTCTAAATGAGGAAACCCTGATGATCACGTCAAAAGAAAAGGATCTCGCTTCTCATTTTCCGCACAATCGTCAGACTCGACGGCATCATTCTCCTCCTTTGAGGAACGCGGTACGAATCCGAAAATTGACCGTCCAATTCTTGAATTTTCTGTCGCTTCTTTTTTTCTGACTCTTTGTTATTTTCGGTCCTATTCTTGTGTTACTCAAGTGAATGTGTTTTTTTTTGTACTGGATCGGGGCTGATTTTGAATCTTTTTAATTCTCCATCCAATTTAAGTTAAAACTTTGACGAACATGCGAACTGTTTGAGCATGGAATTATTTTCCGTGTTAATGCTCAGTTTCCGTGTTAATGCTCAGTTGAGATTTGATATAAAACTTTAATAGTAGTTGTTCTTACATGAGGTCCGTTCTGAAAAATAGTACATATCAAGTTCAAATGTAACACTGGAAGATTACACAGGTGCATTTGTTAGTAGTGTCTAAATCTAAAGTTTAAATTAAATGAGCCTAAATTTCGATTGAGATACTGATCAATAGGTTTTCTGGTATTGGAAAATTTTTATCTCTCACATAACCATTGCCATGCCTAATGAATAGTTTCATTTTTAATACTAATTTACTAGAATTTCTTACTGTTTGCAGGCATGATTTTTACTAGAAAAATGGTGTGATTATCATTGAAAATTTAAATAAATTTTATGATCAAGGTTGCTATAATATTTCCTACATTATTTTAGCATAATTTTGCCTAAAAATTACCATAAATTTTAATCATTTAATTTAATTATTGCCTCAAGACAGCTACATTTCATAGATTAGTTATCCAAATTACACTATCTTCGCTAATTCTACCATAATTTTAGCCTCAAGTTTGCAACAATTGCTACTGCCAATTTGCTATAATGTTTGCTGGCAGTATGCTAGCACATTTCTTACTGTAATCTTATGTAATATGTGCCTTAACTTTGACACAATTCCCATGATTAATTCACTTTAAGTTTCGAGAGAATTCACCATTATTCTTATTGCAAGTTTGCTATAAATTTTTCTTACAGTTCTCCCCAATTGCCATTGCCTGGCTGGAGGTGGAGAACTAGGCGAGGTCTCCCTAAGGCGACACCGCGGCGACACTTGCCTCTGTCTAATAAATAGCGTTTAATGGGCTTACGTTACTCAGAACCCTTCTCTACACGAGCGCTTTTTATCCTTCGTTTCAATGAAACCTGCGTACGAAGCCCATTTTCGTAAAGTGTCACCGCATGCACATTTGAATGCGACCACATTTTTTTAAACAAGCCCACCTCGGTTCCCAGGAATTGAAGGATATAATGTCTGG
This sequence comes from Hyalella azteca, assembly GCF_000764305.2. Classification (NCBI taxonomy): domain Eukaryota; kingdom Metazoa; phylum Arthropoda; class Malacostraca; order Amphipoda; family Hyalellidae; genus Hyalella; species Hyalella azteca. The sequence goes on along the minus strand of NW_025943604.1, from coordinate 23,853 downwards.
GAGGCGTGAGGATATAATGTCTGGGAGGTGAGAGGATATAATGTCTGGGAGGTGAGAGGATATAATGTCTGGGAGGCGAGAGGATATAATGTCTGGGAGGCGAGAGGATATAATGTCTGGGAGGTGAGAGGATATAATGTCTGGGAGGCATGAGGATATAATCTGGAGAGGCATACCAGTGGGGAAAGTTCTGAAACATATGCATGTTTTTAAGAAATTTAATCCGTGCAATTAAAATAAATCGTGTAACTTATTTAATTATTCACACGAAATAATTTTTGTAGCACTTCGTAGAACAAAAACAGGAAATGTTTACGGTATTGCCGTCATTTTAAGCGGGATTTCGAAGGCGAATCTAGCTATGTATATTTATATGAATAAGTGTTAATTTTAGGTTTCTTATTATCATTTTTATCCGCTTAGTAACAAAAAGGCTTTTTTCACCATAATTTAATCCATCACCGACCATGATATTGAGTCGGAGAAGGAAACAACGGTAAACTGAAGGACCTCGATATTATTTCAATATTATATACATACTTCCCATTGGCGCAGTTGGGGTTGCAAATTTAATATAAGTTCGTACGTCGATGCTCACAGCAGATTAATTTTGGCTCGCCATCGAGACGTGTACCGTATTTTTCAAGTCGATCAAACCAGACGTGACCTCGCAATGTGGTCTTGTACTCAATGTTTTGTACGATTCAAAATTAAATGCTTCAAGTGTTTTTGTATTGAGACAGTCAATAACAGTGACAAGTCTTCAAGTAATTATTAATATTAACTAAAGCGTAATTTAGAATTCGTGTAGCTGACAGGGGAAACTATAGCTCGAAAAGATATAGGCAATTTTGTACGATGATGAACTTATAATTTTGAATTATATAAGTTAGTGTTTTAGGGTGCAAACAAGAATATTATTTAGAAATGAAGAATCCATTTCGTAGTGATTTTTAACGATAATTTGTTTCAAAAACTTATTGTTACCTAATTGCAAATTGAATAAATCTAAAATTTTAAAGCATTTCTCATAATTTCTGCATGACTCTAGCTTACCCATGCTGGTGGGAGTAAAACATTTTGTCTGGAATAAAATGTTTTCTACGGGAAATTTCCTGATCTTGAAGTGTTTCTGGATGACATGTTCAGCGGCATGTCCAACAAGCCGTTATTTTACAGGCAATATTGCGTTTCCTCGTAGAGAATTTAGTACAACATCGATGGCTCGCACTAGGAATGGATCGTTAGCGCACATTTCTGCTGATGTTAGGCCATTAAATTGCGACAAATGGCCAGTGGAGTGGCAGACATCCCCGATCTCCTGACGATTGTCACGACGTCCTGTGGGATCCGCGGGAAAACATATAAAAAATCAAATTAAAAGATAAAATAATAAGATTTTATTAAAGTTTTGAGTTGTTTGAAGATATTAACATATTGACGGATGCAAATAAATGTTTGATGAGCATACTTTGAAGCTTACCGAATTTCAAAATCCGATTGTCTTAGGTCGATACCAATGGTCGATAACAATGAAGAATCGTCAATCAAGTATTTCTTTATCGAATATATTGGGAAATTTTGTTCTGTTGTTGATGTATGCAATTTTCCTCACGTTTTTCATATGCCAATTACATTTTAGTGATTTATTTTGATTCCTTGTCAATGACGAGAATCGTTTGCAGAAATACTTTTCACCATAAAATATTTATGAAAATGATCTAATATCGGTATATAGTGTATTGCATTTATTGCGGCTTTTTTTTACTTATCGCTTTTCATTCCTGTCTTTTCTTATAGGAAAAATTGAAGAATTTTCTGATGCAGGTTGAAAGTGTGTCTATAATTTATAATATATTTTGGAGAATGTTTGTGTTTGTTTGATGCTGCTATTGTAGAAGGATTTAATTTAGTATATGTTACTCTAAATATTTGGCTTCAATCTGGATTATTCTCGCTTTCTCGTGTTTAATTATGGCCTGACTCTGATTTCAATCTTGGATAAGGTTTGGACCATATTCGTAAAAAGTTCATACAATGTTCCTAAAAGTTTGGGCAAAGTTCCAGCAAAGTTTGGACAAACTTTGGTCATAGCTTAAAACACGGTTTAGGCGAAGTTCGGACAAACCTCGGCCAAATCCCAAACAAAGTTTAAACAAATGCTGCGGAAAATCTCAAACCAATCTTGAAATAACGTCAATCTCTCTCCTAGAGACGACGTGGCATGTCGTCTCCTTTATCCAGACCTTTGACATCTAATTTATCCAGAGTCTAAAAATAAAATTCCCATGGACTTAACCTTGGTTGAAAAAATTTGGACGGCGAAATTCGAATGGCGAGACTTGAGATAATATGGGATTCTCATGTTCGAGATATTATCTAGCCAAAGCAATGTCGGGTTAGTCCGCTTAGTTTGACAAATAATATAGAAAAACCAAATTGAAATATGCTTACTTCTCTTTATGACATCCCACACTTCACGAAAAAGAAAAAGAACGACTTCGTTTGTGCATGAATTTGATTATGAGATTTAAACCAAACAAATATGAGCGGTCAGTTTTGTCGTAAAATAAGCGATGAACTTATTTACGCAACCGCAAATCCAGCCTGGTGTGCCAGTAAGGAAATCTGGTTTCATTTTGGTTATATTGCTTTTCCATGAATGAAGGTGCATTGAGTGCGCACTTTGTTCTTGGGATATGTTGGAAAGGTATAGAGTTGTTGGAAATGTATGGAGTTTATGTCGTTTCTAGTCAATTGATATTGTTAGGGGCAATGTGAAGGCTGTAAGAGCAATCTATTGTTAGGATCAGTAAGCTGAAACACAATCCCAGTAATCGGGTGCCAGGCGCGGGTGATCATTGGTCCGTGAATTACAACCCTTCCTCCAATCACAGGGCTTCTTGAGTCCGGCTGCGTATTGATTACAATTAAAATCGACTTAACTGATGCTGTCACTGTCCCAAATCTGCTTCTATTTCCATTATTATGGTTTAAACGAAATTATTATACCACAAATGACAGCGATGAATTCTTCTAATTGAAACACAATGTGGATTTTAACGTAAAGAAAATACGCTATTTTTGGCATGGCACTAAATACGCTATTTTTGGCATGGCACTAAACTGGGCAAAAGGAAATCAAGAAATGTTTCGTATTTCTTTTTAAATAACGAGCTTTAAGATTTTTTACCAATAATTGGGAAGAGTCTGTCAATTTTGACCGCGATGTCAGTCCATCTGAGGGGATTACGGCAATGGGACATTAGGGGGATTACGGCAATATTGCAATATTTTTCATCTTGAAATGATATTGTTCAACTTCGTTCAATTTATAAAAAATTCTAGAGTATTATATCTGTCAAGATTTTAAGTTTTGTAATTGAGAAAATATCAGCTGTATCTATAGATATTGAAAACATGTCCAGTCTGAGACGTCCAGATTTCCAGTATTAATAAAATTAGCTAAAATTTTCGAATAATTGGTTAATTAAAGCTGTGAATCACAAAATTCAGATTTGAATAAAAAATTTTAAATGTGAATTATTTAAAGTGCACTGCAGAACATGTTTCTTATACGAAAAATTTCTATTTATGTATGATTTGATTTCTGATATTATTTCCATGTCAGTCATTCCGTGGCTTATTTATTCATGGAGGTAGAAAGCAATAAGTTTTATGCTTGAGTTCAGAGCTCGTCGATCTCTGAGCTCATGAATAAAGTTCGTCAAATGACAGCGTCGCGATGCAGGCGCTCCCTCGGGGCCGCAGTAGGTCTCTGTCTCGCTCGCCTATTCATCAAGATTTGGAAATAAGAACGATTTTTGTGACCTGATACAACTGAAGATTTAAGCAGCATGTGCTTTTTCTGGACAAACTTCGTCATTCATTGGGAGGTTTAATCAAGCAGGTGATTGTTGTATGATTGGTTTGTTGAGAATGCTGAGAAATTCCTGGAGTGGTGGGTGGAAATAACATTATCTAATGCCCTATTTTATCTCAATCGACAAAAAATAGGAAACAGTTACTGTAATATCTGTTAAAATTTATTAAATATCAGAATAAACTGTGTAACATCAATCATCACAGCGCATTATTTTAAATTGCTGTACTTTTCGTTATATAGTTGTATATTTGTGTAGTCAGTTGAATTCTGGAATCCTACCAAAAGCATTGCAGTGAAAGAGAAACTTGACAAATTGTCTTGGGCTGGGCATTTATTTATCAGAAACTGCCTCCGTAAAAGCATAGTATTCTTGGTCCTCACAATAACCGTATTTTGATTATCAAAATACGAGTATTTGGAGTATCAAAATACGAGAATTTGGAGTATCAAAATACGAGTATTTGGAGTATCAAAATACGAGTATTTGGAGTATCAAAATACGAGTATTTGTAGTATCAAAATACGAGTATTTGTAGTATCAAAATACGAGCATTTGGAGTATCAATTTACGAGTATTAGTATCAAAATACGAGTATTTGGAGTATCAAAATACGAGTATTTGGAGTATCAAAATACGAGTATTTGGAGTATCAAAATACGAGTATTTTGACTATCTAAATACTGGTATTTTGATGCAGGATTGGCTCAATATCGCCGTCCTACAATCTCTAGCTTGCATGTGATCATAAGCAACCGGCCGCCGATAATGTAACCAGATACCCGACGATAACGCTTTAACGGATATATAATAAAGAATTAAATTTAGATTCTGTGGTAGGAAGTATCATTTATATGTTGTTTGAGGTGTTCGTAATGTGCGTATGCCAGAATTATTAAAAAATATGTGAATTGGTTAATTCAATGTTAAATTAAGAAACAGGAAAAACAAGTTTTTATGAAGTTTTAACACATCCTGAAAATAAGCTCGGAGTTTAATAGTTTATGTTCACGGCATGTTCAATGAGGGATATATGATAATATGAACCATTGTAAAGAGCTAGGAGGTATCATTGATACGAATACTGACATTACGAACTGAACAATCACCAGCAGATTGTTCAACTTTCATCTATAGGCCACAAGAACTAAACTATTTCGAATTATTCTCTTAAGGAAGTGTTATCAAACTAATTTATTTAATAACGTCAAATAATTGTAAAGTGATTTTGCCCGAACTTTAATCGGCGAGCGCGCTTAGCCGTCTCGCCTTATAAGCTGTCAGGAAGCAACAGATTTGTTGGGGTGACAGAATTAGCGCCAACAGCTGCCATGTTGCATCAACTGTGCTGTCATGTTGCATCAACTGTGCTGCCATGTTGCATCAACTGTGCTGCCATGTTGCATCAACTGTGCTGCCATGTTGCATCAACTGTGCTGCCATGTTGCATCAACTGTGCTGCCATGTTACATCAAGTGTGCTGCCGTATTGCATCAACATGCTCTATGTTGAATAAATGTTATATGAAGTGCAAATAAATTACATTGAGAGATACATGAAGTATAGGCAGTCATTCATCACTGTCGTGATGTGTCACGACATCCCCCGTCATGTTGCATAAAGTTCTGTTCTATTATACCATAAAGGTCACTAGAAGTATAATTGTTGAATCAAGAGAAGATGTCATGTTGCATGAAGTCTCCTGCGCGGGCATAACTGTGTGCATTGACAGTCTCGGAAACTCTTAACATCTCGCATTAAGTCCTGCCCTGCATCTCTTCAGACACGATGAATAACTTACACTATTGATGACTTATGATGAAATTTGTATATTAATTGTTTTTGTTGCTTCATTAGAGTAATGCAATTGCGATCTTGCACAGCAAACTGAGAGGCTCTTCCTCGCAATTCTAATACAACCTTCATTGCCTGTTCTCTGGGGACAATACTGCTTAGTTGCAACCCTGAGTTTGCGTACAGCAAGATTACGAACTGCATTGCACCCATAAACTTGTTCCCTCGGGTCCCAGTAAATGCAGCTGCACAATCAATTCATGGCAGTTTTAGCGACGTATTGAAGAATTTTTACCTCGACGTTATATGCGTCGTGCTGCCTAACGGAATAAGGCATCCTTATTTAAATCTTCATATCATCATAAAAACGTTTTGGGCATAAGTAACAATCACTTTACTATTTTAGTGAATATCTAGTGATTAAGCCTCACAGTATATAACAAACTCGAAAAATATAGTGAAGGCGTCGTGAGCAGCGTTATATAACCCTTAGATTAATCAGGAGTTCAAATTTTCCTATAATTTCAGCATCGTTCAATAGAATATATTTTTACAGGAATTTCAGCGTCAATGTGTTGTTCGAATTTAAAAGAATTTAACAATAAGTCATTATATCGAGACGGTTTCGAAAGCGTTTGTTCTCAGGAAGCTCGTTAAAGCAAAGTTGTAGAGGATTTTTTGGATGTCTTTCGGGGGAACTAAAAAAGTTATCGAAGCGAAATACGTCTAAATCGGTTGATCTATAGCACTTCTAATTTGTTGATGCAACTTGGATGCATTAAGCAGTTCATGCCAGATCTCCTGGGGATTTTTAGAATGGAGTTGGCTAGCACAATTTGCCTTGTAAAAATCTGTGAAATTTTTCTGCACCAAGAAGAGTAACAATCCGTGAAGTAGAAAAGTTTTCATTTGATCAAATTATAAAACTGTCCACGACATTTGCAAAAAGAAAGTTCATTTCGGATTGTATTCAGGACCATTATCAAGATTAACAAACATAAAATCGCATTTTATAATTAAATACGAAAAATTGCAAAACTGACACCCAAGTTTTCTCTTGACAAAGAATTGAATAATTAATAACTGGTAAATAAACTTAATTAGGCAATGATTTTGCATTTCGAGTTTCTTTCTCGATCGTAATTTGCGTGGGTAAAGCTTGGAAAATGTCACTCCAGTGGCTAAGACCGACCGAGGTAATTACTTCCTTAGGAGTTCTTCAGAAGTCGCGCCCGAAGAATGCTGATTAGGCCTCATTATAAGCTACAAAGAAATTGAAGGGAGCCGATTTTCAGATTTGGACAGAATTCAATTTTAAATCAGGTCTGAATTATATTGGATACCTAATCACCCTCGTATTAAATTAAAGTGTATTAAGGTCGAAATATCTCGTCAATTACGAAAAAAATAGAAGCTCTTTTTAAGATTTCGAAGAAATCATGCAACATTATTTGTCATCAAAAGATCGATAGTTAGACGTACATTCGTTAAATTAGTACCTAAGAGTTGAATGTTGCTTCATCTCCAGATTAATTCTAAGAATATGGTTTTCGTCGTTTCAAGAATTTTTTTAACGGATTTACATTTTTTCGCCATAAAATGGCCAATAAATTTTCCTGACATCTTCAAATTCGTCAAATGCATTTCTCACATCATCTGTGTAGGGGGAGAGATAAATTGTTTTCCTTCGCTTATGCGAGAGAAAAAAACCAGCCAAGGTGCACTCAGTCCTGATTGAATTTTACCTCGACGGAAGATTTATTCATAAAGACTCCAATACTGCTAACAAGTTTTGAAGGTATTTTTTATCGCGTTTAATTGCATTTTTAATTGGCATGAGCGCGGCGACGCTGCTCAGCATATTGATGAATTTTTAGCGACGCCTCAGGCGACAAATCAAAGACTTCATTAGGCTAGGGAGGATAAAAAATATTTCGGAGAATGCCGACCGAATTAGCCAGCCTTTTTTGCTGGATTTTTACGCCAGAATCAACCTGTTTCTACACTCAGAAAAATGAAGGGAGTCATATTGTCCTAATATTGACACACTTTCTTACTCAAAGCTCAAGGCCCTGGCCAAAATTTGCCAGGATGACCCACATAATTGCTGAAAGTGCCTCGCTATTTGTCAGAAAGTCTCACACACTTTTCTGAGTGTAGGATCTCGTACTAGAAAAATTAACGAGAATTTTTTCACACCTATTAAACTGTTTATACATTTATGGCTCCAACTAATATATTCTGCTATTATTATATTCAGATGAGCTTTAATTAAATGACACTATAGGGTGTTATGGTGACCACACAATGACACCGTATTTTCCCGGAGATGTATTCTCACCTCAGATTTGCTGACATAAAATTAATATTTCTTCCTCTTCAGTCATGGCGCCTATGGTATAACGACTATTATCCGTTCAAGCGTTTCCCCACTTAGAGTTTATCTCTCTTGCGTAGACTTTATATATTTCTTCGCGGAACTTTTGAAGGCGCAACAGCCGGCTTCTGTCCTCGAGTGGAAAAACTTCAAAGTCGCCGAGTTTTCGCTAACAAGATCGATGACCACCGCACCAAAAAGCCTCTCGGGAGAAGTCCATGTCTGCGTGTTTTCTTAGGGTCGCCAGAAGATTTCTTCCTCTGTGGTAGGCTGAGTGAGCGCGCAATTGACGTCATTGTCATTCTTAACGATTGAAAGATTCCGTCTTTTCTTGGCTCAAAGCTGAAAGTCGACCCTCAAGAGGAGATGAAATTCTGTAGATGTGAATGGTGAGGTTTAAATTCTAGCTTCCATTTCTGACAGCAAAAGTCTCCATACAAATCTACTTCTATGTTGCAAAATATTTCTTCAGTTTCATCAGTCCGGTTATCTCGCTAACAATTCTAAATTCATAGCAGGAACGTGGAAATTCAGGATTATTAAAATGAGAGCTTTTAATTATGTGTTCACATTTAATATATTTATACCTTGGAGTTTTATACATCATTCCTAAAAAATGCCTTCATTCAATAAAAAATCACCCATTATGAAAAATGTATAAAATTACGAGGTCCAACAAAATCTCTTTAAGACAATTAATAAACTTTTTAGACCTTAATTGTCAAATTGGAATTACCGCGTACCCAGCCGTGGTTCTGTCTCGTCAGCTCTTTTGCAAGGTAAAATAAGCAGATTAATATTTGTTGAGGTCCTGATGCTGCGGTGGTCAGCGTTTATCTGCCCATAATTTTAAATGTGATTATATCTCAGCGGTACGAAATTAATTATTGTAAGAAAAACTGAAATTGTGTTGCTCATAAAAAGTTAATAGAAATACCCTGATGACATAAAATAAATCTGTGGCCGATGCAGATCCTCTGTAGCGCACTTTATTCAACAGGCTGCAAAATGTGGAAAAATGGTCTCTCGGATCTAATCTGTTTATTGGCTAGTGAGTTATGATAGTCCAGAACCATACAATGACAAATTATGATCGAGCTGAGAGTATTTAAGATAATTGACTGCGCACTCATAAACTTAACAATGAACGGCGTTCTTAACCCAATTTCCATATCATCGACACAGCTAGACTTTTTGGCAGCTGCTTGCACGAGAAAAAAATTATTCTCCTGGAACATCTTTGTCTCCTAGAAATTTTTGCAAGAAAATGAGGGACTTTCCCAGATTGGTGATGACGTTGGCAGTATTGGTTGGGATGCGTAGTATGCATGTTGGGTGGCAGCAAGGGACGCTTCCATGCGATGCCTCCATGCGATGTTGCATGCAAATAGTTCCATGCGATGAAATGGTTTTTCAATGAAATTATGGTAAAATAAGAATTACAGCATTTAAATTTGCCCTGTTTGGTTAAATTTCAAGCCGATGCAACACACCATGAATTGACAACCGCAGAAGAAGTGCAGGATAACACGAAAAACCAACTTGATATTCCTGTATATAGTTTAGCTGCCTACAGAAAACTTGCTGTATTCAAACGCGATTAACTTATACGTATATTGCAGGTGTCGGATTTTATAAACGGCTTCTTGGTTCATATTTCGGGTGCAAAGCACTATAGAATCAACATCGTAAAGTGCAATGCAAATCAGCCTATGAGTTTTGATGTCCATAAATCTAAGCAAGCGGCAATTAAGGACGTCTTGGCCGATGACTAAGCAAACTTGGATGCCTAAGGAAGGTGTAAGGTTCACCTGAGCACACACCCATTGCTCACTTCTCCTACTTATAAATCATGTAATAAATTATCTGCTTACCGTCCACTGCTCGTCAATCAATGGGGTGCGCTTTGGTCGTCAGTATCAAGTTGTGTTCGATCAATACCGGTCTCGTAATTATCATTTATAATTCAAGGCGTTGAACATCCAACTAGCCAGCGAGAATTTTTATTGAACGTTTACAAAGATGCCATTAAAAAAATTTTGTTAGTAGAAGTATTATATTTTGTACACAGGAATTCATCCAATTTTATACTATGTCTGAAAAATTTTTACTACTCTACTTGATTTTTTAACTTTTTGAAATGTTATAAGGTAATTTGGATCTTTCAAATGGTTCATTATTACAATAAGCATGAAATTTTTTCATTGTTCACAATTTTTCATGTACGCCCTAATTGTGTTCAAATTTATTGCTAGAATAAGCCAATCATTGTTAATCATACCCGAATATATTGCCAAAAATGTCCATTATATATGAAAATCTTGTCATTATTCCTATTTTATCAAAGACACATACCGTTCTAAGTTAGATATAAATGTTGTGTCTAAATGGTAACTTGTCACGGGCACGCCGTGAAGGACGCTCATTTGAGCGATGTTTGTGCACCGGGATCATCAATTCCTGACAGAAGCACCATTATCGACTCACCACAGCCCCCATCAGAAGCATGTCTGTCTTAATGTCTTCATACACAAACCCGTTCATATTTCTCTGTGTCGAATTACAATGAAACCTTACAATACTGCGAGGGGGTCTCTTCAGTAGACTTTATTTCGCAGAGAACAAACAAGCTATTCTTCGTAGGCGTTCTTTAATTGGATATCAAACATTTACTTAGCTGCTTTGACCAGACGGTACACTAGCGACCGCGGCTTGCAGAGAGAGAAGCTGCAATAAAGAGTTTGTAAATCAGCCTAATATGACTTGGTATGACCAAACAGTTGATTAACCCTGATTAAGGATAACTCTGACGCTGCATAAAATAGAGAAACGTGATTTATTAATTGAGAAATAAAATTCACTCTTACTTTTGAATAGGAATTACAAAATTGTATATTTCCTTTTAAGCATCAATCCGAATATTATTGAAAACTCATGTATTACTATATGTAAATTGATTATTATAAAAAAACACACATGGAGCTGCTGGAATGACGTCGACAGAACATGAAATTCATAAATTTTCATCTAATTTACCAACAAATTTGCTCCTATCGACATTATAAAATTCGGAAAGGAATAGTTGCCCGTCTGTCGAATCATATTTCATTTCCCTACAATTTGAAGTAGCCTGAATTACAGATCATTTTCATTGCTAACGTTGGGTCGTAAAAATATTCAGTGAAGAACCATACAAACAGAGTTAATCGTAGCACACAAACACACATTCTTCACGGTCCCAGGTACATTGAAGCACAGCCGCCACCCACGCGATGTATTGTCGCTTCTCAGATCGTTTGTATTGGAGTGCTTCGCTACGGTGCTTTTACCTGCTGGTCTATCACATGGCATTAGCTGGTTAGTGGGCATGTTTTGATGTAGATTACATTAAATTATGAGTGGCATGTTTAAGATATAATTTCATCAACATCTCGAACTATGTCCTGGAGGATGCAGTTCATTTTCTTAGGTTTTCAGCACGTTAATAACCCCGAATTTTCACTGAAAAATTAGATATTTTTTCAAGTAGTGCAAGTTCCTGCATTTATGTGGTAAAACTACATCGTGTGACAAGGAAAAAGTTCGCTTTGAAGGGGAAATTAAAATTTGGACAAAATTTACAAAATTTAAGAAATTCTATCAAATTTTTGCACAGTTGACTATAGGAATTGAGGCATAAAATAAAAATAATGAATTTATAAACTAAAATTAATCATTGAGTGCAGCGAGCTCTCGCCATGTGCTCCATTTCTTACCTCGTCATGTCTGCTGCTCCACCCAGAAAGTTAAATGGCTCATATGTTCCAAATCGTGACTCACTTTCTGCACGTAGCAATGACACGTCCTTTTTTTTTGGGTCAGGATGACCCACCCAAGGACAGAAAGTGCAGCGCTATTTGGACAAAAGTCTCACTCATTCCTCCTAGTGTGCCTCGCATCTGCTGCTTCCATAGCCTTGCGTACAACAATGAACTTTACGGGCGCTGTGTGAAAATTGAGAAAATTAATTGAGTGCACCGTAATTGGGGGACATGATGGGTGTTTGCAATTGTACCTCGTAGGCAGGCATTAGAATCACACGAAGGGAAAAATATCAGTTATTATACACAGATACAAACGATGCATAACGATGTGATTCAAGTATCAAATTATTAAGTATATATGTTTATTTTCACTTACCAGAACTAATTTGCATCCTGTAACTACGGCAAAGTTTTAGCATAACTTCCGTGTGCAACATTGAGAGTAATTGTGGAGTATGATAACTTATATATTAAGTTATGTCATATAATTAATTATTTTGATTAAAAGATTTTCATGTTTTCTCGCGAGAATTAGCTTGAATTCTGATGTAAATGTTTCTGATTCAAGTGACAACGGGTTATAATTTTCTTACAATGGTCGTACTAAATGTAAGAGACTTTCATGAATGAGTTAAAATATATCTTTTTAATTATATTATTTTAGACTGACGGTTTTCTGACTGATGGAAACTTAATTTTTACGTTTGATGTTGAGCAAGATTTGTTTATTGTCTTGTCACCGGCGATGTAGTTGGTTTCATGAAGATAAAAGTCTACGCAGTTACAATCCATATTTCATTATCTTTGCTGTTTTCAACTTAATTGAAGTTTGATTTTAAACGAACCAACACCCTAGACTGAAGAGATACCACGCCATACTTCTGAATATAGTTCTATTTAACTCATTCTAACTTTGTTTGCGTAAGTTTCTACTTAATTGTTCTCGTTTGGCTCTTATGCATAGGCAATAAATTTACTTTCAGGGGAAAGTTGAAAACAAGGTGACTTCCTTTCTTTCAAAGTAGGTGGTTTGAGAAGAAATAAAGTTTCTTGCATGTTTATTAAAATTTGCATATAGTTCATACACAATTTTCCATCATAATATAACGCTACGGTCAAGGCACACGTAGGCAAAATATATTTGTCATTCCTTTAAAACGCGGAATATCTCATGATAAGTGAAATAACGATCAATAATAACAAACATTAAATAATGCAATTTCGAAGTAAATCGTAAACATAAGATTTTTGTTCGAAGTCTGTTTTCAGCATTGGGTCTCCGTCAGTAGTTTCCGTACAACAGTTCGAGATTAATTATTCAGCCATCAGTCTTCAGTCAAATTTTCAGCAGATCGTCTGACCATCCTTTTGGCGTAGACAGAATTGAAGTATCTGCTGTTCCCTTGCAGCATCTCCTGGAGAATCATTCTGATCTCTTCAAGGCGAGAATAATCTCCTCTGGTGGGAAGATATCGGCTTTCACATCCTTCCATCATCCCCAAGATCGCCACCATCATCGTCAACGCCGCCACAAACTTCAAAGAGGCCTTCATTTCTTGGCAGATGAGGACTTCGTAGTGTTTGTGCTGATGAGGTCAGTGTCTTTCTGCGGAGTCAATAGTGAGACCGAAGCCCTTATATACCCCGAGTCCAGTGACATCGTTTTAAAAGATGAGTAATGAGCCGGCCATCTCGGCTGCCATTAATTTTAAAGCTATGTAATCCTTGGTGGGCGTTTGATAAAAAGTTGTGTATTAAAAGCAATAAGGATCCTGGTCGTTGCAGATGTTTTATTTGATCGTTAATATCCCTTATCAGGCAGCCAGACCCTCTTACGCGATTGGTTAAAACATAAGCAGATTAATATGGCGACATTCAAGGCATGAGCGTTTCTTGACATTATTCCTTAAGCATAAGTGGAAAAATTGTATTAAAAATGAAATAATGGTCGTATTACGTGAAGTGACATAATTGAAGTTTTAACTGGTATTTACTGTTGATCACTTAGATTAAATATTGTACAAGGTCTATGAAAAAAAAGTTATTCTCTCTGACCACAGGACGAGACGGGGTATATAAGGGTGGACTCAAGGCTTAACATTCAGACAAGCTTGAACTTCCGGAGCTTTAGGACGCCCTGAAGTTGCTAGCAGAAGAACGACTCGTGGTGTCAAGAAAACATGAACAGCTCACAAAAATTGGTGGTGGTGTTGGCGGTGCTGGTGGTGGTCCTCGGGATGCTGGGTGTCTGTGAGGGACGCTACCTCCCCACCAGGGGGGATGAGGCTCGTCTCGAGGAGATCAGGATGATGCTCAGGGACCTGCTGGAGGGCGCTGCTGGGGGAGCTCCACGGATGGTCAAGAGGGACGTCGAAGCTGACAGCAACAACCCGCTTTAGTTACCCAGTCTCCAAATCATGAATAATTACTGACCCAGACTGAACTGGAAAATTATTTTTTGAGATCGAAACTCGGATGTTAATTGACGTCACGCAAGCCGGTTTTATCTCGTGGCCTTCTATTGCTGTATATAAACTTTTCTGTTGGAGCATTTGTTGCAGAAGTCTTAATAAAATAAGGCATTAAAAAAGAAGCAAGCTGAAAAATTTGTTTGAATTTCTTTCCTTTCCGAATCAACCTCTCCCTCATTAGGATTATCGATGATAATCATGTAAAAATAGAGTTAAAAAATAATTTTCATTTCTACCAATAATTATTTATTCGATGAAAGTTAATATATCGTATGAATATAATCTAATATAAAATTAATATAGCCATAATTGCTTACAAGTTGATCTTTTGAATTATACCAACGCTACAAAAATGAAGATTCGCCGAATAACTTTAAAATAATGTGCACCATATCATTGAGCTTAAATCCGAGCTTCCTTCGATCATGCAACTCATAACAGTTGATTCTGGGTTTAAATTTCTATTCCTTTGTCAGTTATGGTAATATTTTTACAATCACCATAAATATCTCATTTATAAAATGCATTAAAACAATAACTGAACGTTTGTAGTCTATACAACATTCGCCCTGAAAGTATTAATAGTAAAACACGTGATGAGGAGGGAATGTTGAAAGGTCGTTTTTGAACTCTTTCTGACTTTAGAAAAACATTTGCCCTTAATTAAAAATGTTTATATAATCAATATCAAATTATCTATCTTGAGGGAGTAAAAAACTCTTCAGATAACGTTAATTGATCAAAAGGCAGGTATCAGCAAGTACTTTTAATATATTTAACGCGGTTTCTAATGTATCAACATTCATTTTCAAGTTACAAGAAGCATTCAATAATGAAATTTTGGCTGACATAAGTACATAATACATGTAAATAGGATAACAACAAGGAAATTTTGAAACGGAAAATGACGCTGAAAACTATCTGAAAGTTCAGATAATTTCGGTAGTGTGAAAATAAATGCTGGAGTCCAATCCCCATAGATGAGGGTCACAGCAATTGTCAGTCGGTTAATATTGGGCGCCAATGCTTGATGACGATGCTGGTGGGTTCCTCTAGCACATGCAGTACGTGTGAGCGACGGTCTTGTGAGCTCGTCTCAGCGGTTCCCTTGTCCTCCAGACTAAAGGTGGCAGCTGAAACCTTCAGTAATTTTCAGTAAATTTTGTACAGAGTGTAAATTTTGTTTTAAAGAAGGTTGTAGACTTCTTCATCATATGGTCTACACTGGAGTAATTGAACCAAGAACGATGATTTTGAGTATTTAACGAGCGACTTCATCTCAAAATCATCGATGAATTCAACTGGCTTGGTGATACCCTCGACAACAACGTCAAGCTTCGGAGTATACGGAACAAAGGACACTGCAAAAAAGCGAGGGTTCTCCCACAAAACAACGTGGTCTGTAAATTTTACTTCAAAGAAGGTTGTAAACTTCTTCATCATTTGGACTACATGGAAGTAATTTGACTAACAACCACTACATTGAGACCGTCTCACCTGCCACCTACAGTCTGGAGGACAAAAGAACCCCTGAGACAAGCTCACAAGACCGTCGCTCACACCGTGCTGGAGGAAACCACCAGCATCGTCATTATGCAGTGGCGCCCAATATTAACCTGCCGACGATTGCTGTGACCGTTTTAAACTACCGAAATCGTCTGAACTTTGAGAAAGTTTTCAGCGTCATTTTCCGTTTCAAAGTTTCCTTGTTGGATCCTATTTACCTGTATTATGTACTTGTGTCCGCCAAAATTTCTATGTTCAATGCTTTTTGTAACTTGAAAATGAATGTTGAAACATTCGAAATGTCGTTAAATATATTATAAGTACTTGCTGAGACATACTCTTTGATCTATTAACGTCATCTAAAGAAGTTTTTGACTCCCCTGAAAATTGGAATATAATGCGATCTCTGGTATTAAGCGCACGTGTTTAGACAAGAAAATTCTGCCATCTAATACTAATTTCAATATCAAATCGAACCGTATAATCAAAAATATTTTGCTATTCGTTGTCTGCATTTCTGCCTATAGCAGTAATTGGGTTGCAGAAAAAAATTGAATGACGTGTTAAATTTAGACATTTGCCCAGGCGTAAATGACTTTTTGTGACTTCCGTATAATGCCTGTGTGGTTGGAGATGACGTATCAAATAATAGAACTTTGGAATATACAAAAATCATTCAGACTTTGTAGCCGCCTACAACCGTCATTTCATCTGGCATCGACAATATCGCTGAATGAAATAATCATCGTTCAAATTATCGTTCAGCAATTTTATTTATTCGGTGCTGACGATAAAATATACTTCCGGGTTTCCTCGAACTACGATTTGAAATTGAGTTATTGTGTACAGTTTTTGTCTTAATTGTTTAGACCTTTGGTGCCTGCTTCAACCCTTTTGTTCAAAATATTCTGGCACGCCAAATGATAGCATCAGAACTAGTCGAGAGCTTATGATGTCCAAAGAGATTTTTCATCGAGATTATTAGATTAATATTCAGTAGTTTGTAAATAATTTGGTGAGTTAAGCTTAGACCTTTTTTGGTTAAATAGAACTACTGTGATCAATTGTTCCGTAAGTGCATAGACCAGACCAAGCTAACATTTGAACTTGAAAACGTCGGATATTCTCAAGAAAACAACTAAGACGTCAGCATTAGTTCAATGGAAATGGAATACAAAGCCCACATAAACCCGAACAATGTAAAACCAATCTGTGGTAAATAATGTAAAGTAAAGAAATAATGAAGATGATAAAACCAATTGGTTGTATAGAGAATAGTTCTAACTGATTTCTTATTAGTAACGCTTTATAATTTAGATAATTTGAACGGTAATTGTGAAAAGAAACCCTCGCCCTATTTCAGTTTGCTCTAGCAAGGTGCTCGGTTACTTTTTGACAATCATCCAACCTGTGTACACTTTTGAAAAACTATCGGTTATATTTGCCGTTAGATAGACTTGAAGGTTTAGCTTTCTATTGTTTAAGTGGACCTTAAGTTGATCCGGTTCTCTTCATACAATTTTGGCAGTTTTTTCCCGCTTGTCTGAGGTTATATATTGCTTTATTTCCGCGTTTTCCTCATAATTTTTTTCACACAGTGGGTGCAAATTTTTCTATGGACGGTTGTCCCTCTATTTCAATAAATTAAATACTGCCCTCATATACATAAACTTTTTGCCACGGGATCATAGCCGCTATAAAACGACATTATCGCAATATTCAAGAGCGTGTGCACGATGTTCATCTGCGTACGTCGGGATGACGTACGTCTAGCAATTTTTATTCTAGGGTCGCAGAACATAGGGGCAGGAATTGTAGAACTGGTCACTCACTATCGCGCAGCATCTCCCAATTCGGCTGTGCACGCTCACGCCGAGCAGCGCGATGTTCCAATTTCTGAAAGTGACTTCAAGGTTTTAGCGTCTACTTCCGGTGTTTCTGATTTACGCAATTTAGAATCATTGTATATTTTAAAAAAGAGGCCTAGTTTAAATTTTGCTTTTAGCTCCTACCCACTTGAAATTGTAAATATATAGGCGTTAACGTTTAGTTTTTTTTTGTAATCTTGACTGTACAAATTACTGATGTATCTTTGTTTTAAAACTTTCGAACTGACGATGAAGCAGGACTCGGAAACGTTTTCTATATAGATAGTATGAATTTTGTGGAGTATTCTTTGATATTAAGTTTTTAGTGAATTTACGATTCAAGCAAACTAGTGACATTATGACCATCAAGTATTATAATAATTATCGGGATACCAGAAAGCTTGCAATCTTGTGAATTTATACACTCTAAAGACAATCGAGATTATTTGAGTGTAAAAATAAGTTACTCAATCTTAATTCTCAATTTCATTTTCTCAGGTTTGAAACGTTGGTTTCCTAAAATATGGAATTCCGTGATAGAAGAATTATTCTGTTCTAAGGAAGAGATATGACAGATGAATCCTTCAAAAATCTTGTCTAATTAAGTGATTCTTTGGAAATCAACAAATAAATAAATGTTTAAAATAAACTATTATATTAGTGCATGTGCAGTTTGCTGAGGAAAATAAATCTAGTGCTCCTGTTGCAGATAATTCATTTTATTCCCTTGTACGTACAATTTCAACATTCAATCAATTTCATTCAATAATTAACGTCAAGAATAATTGAAGAAAACTGCCAGTACTTCGTCCATTTAGTATTGTTGCACGGTTCAAGTTAAAGAATTTCTGGCTTGAAAGTTATCAGTTTCGACGTCCCTCTTGACCAACCGTGGAGCTCCCCCAGCAGCGCCCTCCAGCAGGTCCCTGAGCATCATCCTGATCTCCTCGAGACGAGCCTCATCCCCCCTGGTGGGGAGGTAGCGTCCCTCACAGACACCCAGCATCCCGAGGACCACCACCAGCACCGCCAACGCCACCACCAATTTCAGCGAGCCTTTCATCGTCTCTCAAATGTGATCAGCTTGCGGTTATGGAGGAGCTTTAGCCGGGAGAGTCAAGTAGTCGTCTGCTGTCAGACCAGAGAACCAGGCCTTTATATAGAGTATGCTTGGCTTTTAACGATTATATAGATAATGGATTAGCAAGAAATTGGCGCAAGAAATTCTAGAACAATTCTCTAGTTAGGCACGCCAAACATTTGCTGGAACTATAGACCACTAGAAAAGTATTTAAAATATAAGTTTTATTTTGTGATAGATTAGAAAAACTGGTACAAATTTTAGAATTCGAATGGTGTATGAAGTGGTCATACGATGAAATTCATGTGTATCACATGAAAACAGCTATGCTTCTAATTCTAAAATTTTGGGGATTCAATTTAATTAATTATTCTTGTAAAATTTAGGTAGATGAAAATCTTTCAATAGTTTAAATTTATTTCGCATTGCTACTGGCACACACAACAGTGATCGTACACAATATTCCGGCAGTAAAATATCATTGTCCATCATTCCGAGCACCGAACTCTCACAGATCAGAGGATGTTTCATTACGGCTTTTAGTCGCTGGAAGGCTGGTCATGGATGAAAGTAAGTCAAATGAAGGGTCAAGTGACGGCAGCGCAGCGATGTGCTCAGCAACTGATGAATGAAAGCCATTCCTGAGATGACGCCACATTTGCAGGACCCGGTGGAGATGTGGAGAACTTTTCGGACCATGAATTGTGAAGGCAAATCGCAGTATTTAGGTTAGGGTGTCAGCTATTGCCTTGAGTTGCTTGGATTCTTACTCCACTCAAATAGTGCATTAGATATTAGGTCAATTCGATGAATTGACATATGAGGAAAACAAATTTTGAAATAAGGACCAGAAAAAATGTAAGTTACAACTGGTACCAAGCATCAATCATTTATTCATTACAAACATGTTGCAAAATGTAATACCACGAAAGCGTGTGCTGCTGGATAAATTGATTGTTTTATGTATTGGAAGTTTAACAATGCAACTACCACAAAAGCTTTACGAACAACAAGGAGTTTTTTTTTACTACACCGTCGATAAAGAGTGACAAGGTCTCACATTTTGAGGAGGGACTTTTTTCAAAAAATGAAGGCAGGATGGACTCGGTATCCCCGAGAGAAATCAGCAGCACTCAGCCGGTCGGTCGGTGCTATTCAATAAGAAGAAGTCCTAAATTGACGTGAAATAAAAAGCCTTGAGTGCGGTAAAGACTGAGGCAGTCCAACGCAATTCAACCAAATGGAGCGGAAAAATTTAGTGAGAGGCCGCTGCTGACCAGCGCTTTGCTACTCCAGCGCGCAGGCTTCCAGGCTGATATCGTGTCTCGATGTGTCTGGGATACAATGATGATGGCGGATGAATTTCATCTCATGATAAAATTATTAATAATTGTAATACAATAAATATTTCATAATTCTGATTAGAGATAATATTGTGAGTTGTTTAATGAATAATTCTAGTGCGATCAAGGAAGTTACAATTTGATTCAAATATAAAATGAATGTCTAAACAGAGGCCAGATCGTGACAAGGTCTTTTAAATTTTTCCAATTAGCGGTAGAAACGTGCCACCCATCAATCATCAGAATGAAAGATTAAACTTGGTAATTCTAGGATGAAATATTCATTTTATGAAATTTCTTTTTTTGCCACAGCCTTTCATCTGCAGCTTTTTCTTAGTACCAGATGCGATCCCATTACTTTCCTCTTTTATTACATCTCTTGCTTTACACAGAAGCGGTAAACTCGGCGACTGAAGTACAGGAAAGAGTCGCTCCTTTTGTTTGCGTTGTTCATTAGGGAGTGCCGGCCTCGGCCGCCAGATGGCATCGCACTTGTAGCGCTTTTCGGGCCAGGTTTTCTGTCCTCAGGGCGCAGCCATTGAGTCATAGGATGCAGGTGGCAAGACTTGAAATTTAGACGATTTGAATCCTGGTAATATTAAAAAATTACGCATGAACTCGACATTTCTTGAAATTTTGCATTATAATATTTTTTTTCATTAAAATGAGATGCTGGTGAAATTATCAATCCTTGTCTATATTCTTGCTAAAAATTCGTAAAACCCAAACTAAAGATTGTTAATCCATCGTAGAAAGCGAATTCAGGAGTTGTTAAGAACGCATTCCATAAATTTATACAATTTTTCGTTGAATCTATCGTTGTGCTAGCTACTCAATTGGCGAATGTCGAGTCACTATTATGAATAGGCGTGGATAACTAGATGTATACATTGATTCATGTAATGTTAGACTCGTAACGATAATGTTTACCTTACAAATTTGCGTACTGACTCGTAACGTGCGTGTCAATATCATATCATTTACGGACGCAAAGGAGACGCTGGAGGAGAGCGGCGTGTAGTCTCGAGCATCTCTATCACCTGTCGCGTCTTTGTGTGTGTGGCCTCAAGAGCGCCGTAGAGTGAGAGGGTCGGAGGCCGTACACAGAGATCCCTAAAGAGTCGAAGAGGGCCTGCGGGCACATTCAAGAGTCGCACATGTTATGCACCGCACAATGCCACGCTTTTTATTGTGTCTTTCAATCTCTCAAGAGAATTATTTTGTCAAACATAGCATTATTGATGTGAATAGGATTGAGGTAAGCTCAAGTTTGAGATTCATAACTGGAATGCCTCAAAAAAAGCATGCATAAATGTTACAGACGGGGTTTCCTCTCATTGGTACATCGTTTCTCACAGTATTTAACGTTTTTGAACCCTTTCGTCCAAGGATTCCGTAGTTTGAATAGAAATATAGATTGTATATATAATTAGGACGCCCATTAACTTGCTCTGATTCTGCATAATCATGATACAATGCCAGGCTTGGTCATCAATGAAGCTGGAATGAATTTTTGCACACCATGCAGTGTTTAATTTCCGCTGTATATATATGAATTAATTACATGACATTATATCGACAGATGACGCTCAACACAAATTGTCAAACAATAAGCGGGTACCTAAAATTTGCCACGAAAAATAAAATTGTACTATAATCTCTTGAAACGCGTTGAACGGCAATAATGTAGTAAACGAATTTGCTGTCAATCCATCATCCTTTGAGAGGCCTGAGGCGTCTGCACAACTTCAGATCTCCTGCTGTAAATTTTGTATGTTCGTATTTAGTTTACTACTGAAAGAGTTGTGTTTACCGATCGAGATAGGCTTAACTTAAGTTGTTCTATTGCGGCTTTCGGAAGCGCGAGTTCCAAAGGCCGGTATACGAACAAAAAATGAACTAGGATTTGGTTGAGAGACAAAACGATGTAGTGGATTTGAAAGAGGTCGCCAAAGTCATGCCTATAATTTAGTTAAGTACGCTAATTTTTTCATGAACTTTCAAATTAAGTGCAGCCGAGTAAGATATATTCTATATTTGACCGCATATTAATTAAGATTTATTCCAATCAGCATATCTACTTGACTGTGACATTAAGGAATTTTTCATTGTAATGTAATCTGTCCCGTGTTAAAGCTTTAATCGACCATCACAAATGATAAAGACAGGAAGCATTTTATCTTCAACAGATAGATGAAATTATCATTCACTGAAGTCCATTACCGTACACAGTCCACTAAAGAACGTTAGTGCATTTGAGCGGAAAGCACTTGTTTTCTCACAGAAATAACTTGTTTTACTGAGAGGAGATCGCCATGCTCATGAGCCGACGGCCTGATATGGGAGTGTATTGAAATTCGAAATGCTTTAGTCTAAATTGTATGTCAAATAATGAATCATAACGATTGCGGTGAATCAGGGATTGGTTTCGTTGAAAAACTATTCTAATTGACTCAATTTTTTTAAATTCTGATCTAACTTCACCCACCGGCTAAAAATTTTCTAACATGTTGTGGTCTTTTGCCAATAATTAAATATGAAAGAGTCCCGTTTAATACACTGCAAATAATAATATACTTCATTTGATGGCTAAGTTAAGTAATGAAACAGTTTTACAATAACTGTGCAGTTAAACTATTTGAACTCAATTATTCATAAAGAGTGCAAATATCACGCTTAAATAATGCGTGCTTTATAGGAGACATAAACTACCGATGTAGACAGCTTACACTTCACGCTCTACTGAATCATTGCAACACTTGGCAACATTGGCGACACCATATCACAGCTTTGCGGTGCTAAAATTACCATAGATGGCAAAGATAAATTAAGATATTCCATCTAGTGCAACGAAGCTCAAAATTGGTCACTTTACTGCGCGTTCAGTGCGCAGTAATCCATATATTAATGAAGCCGAGGATTATGTATACTGTGGTGCTGCAATAGAGAGCTTCCTGACATGTCAGTAACTATGGCAGAAATGATATATCAAAGATCAATTTAATTTTAGAATGTTTATGTCATGAGTTAATAACATTGTTACACTACAACTAATCATTTATTTGTTATGCTCAATTCCTACGAAGTGTTCTGAGAACAATCAAGTATAATTCGTTGTTGAGAAAACAGTTCGTAAAATATCTTTTAGATGACCTCCAAATTATGATTTGGTTTTTGAAAGATGCATTAACTCCGTCAAGCGATTACCCTCAATCAAATGAAAAATATTATTTTCGCGTTAAGTAGCTTCATATTACTCACACTATAATGTAAAAATTTTTATCCTCAGAATATATGGTCGATCTAGCCTCAGAGATCGAGTGTTAATCGAGCACACATTATTCCGCTGGGCGAGATTCACACCAGCAGCAGCACCGCTATTAGAGAGCATTTATTTTATGGGAGCAAACACGCCGGCTCATCCAGCGCTCACCGGATGTTATAATAGAGATATTGATCTCCTAGCAGCAGCAGGCGCACGAGTCTCGTGCATCGTTATTACTTGCATCAAACAACGACTCAAGCTAATCACACGAACGTGCGTACTGTGGGTACACGAACGTTCGTATTGTGGTACACGAACGTGCGTATTGTGGGTACAAGACCGTGCGTATTGTGGGTACACGAACGTGCGTATTGTGGGTACACGAACGTGTGTATTGTGGGTACAAGACCGTGCGTATTGTGGGTACACGAACGTGCGTATTGTGGGCACACGAACGTGCG